>NC_090732.1:82686792-82689292 GCF_036898095.1 Palaemon carinicauda | reverse complement strand
GGGCGTGCACCCTAGCAGGGTTCCAACTATCCCACGACCTATCAGTGCCGGAAAACCAAGCCCTACTGCAGGAACTTATCCGTTCGGTGGGGGGGGAAGCGATGAAATTCCTCACTTTCCAGTCTCTAACTTAGACGGCAAACTGGGTCTTGAGGAGGAGGGATACAGTCCTAAACAGGCTTCCCCGTAGACTCCCTGAACGGGAGGCGAAATTCTTAAGGAATGCTCCATTTGGGGTGAGACCGTGTTCCCCCTTCAGGCGGTAGCTGAAACAATGGAGAGAGTGGCCAAACTTAAGGACTCATCAGAGCCCAGGCAGACAGCGGCAAGACGTCCTCCCCACAGGAGAACATCAGTGGACGGGGCCTACCCACCTACGCCACTGGCTAGACAGGAGGCCTCCTTCCCCTCCTGGCACCAATCCCCACGGCCCTCCCGCAGGGGCAGTGCTCCAGCCCAGGCCTTCTTTAGGCAGAAGTATTCAGGCTCAAGGAGAGGCCGCTCAAACCGTCTCCCCAGAAGGAGATAGGGAGAGAGGCCCCCTACACCCTCCCATGCCTCAGGTGGGGGGATGCTTCAAATGTTTTTGGCAAGCATGGTGAGACAACGGTGCGGACCCCTGGTCCGTGACAGTCCTCAGGGAGGGATACAGGATTCCCTTCCTGTCGGAACCGCCCCCTCTAAACCCCAAACATCGGGAGGAATGGCTGGCACCCAAAGATCACAAGAAGAGAGCAGCCTTGCAGGAAGAGGTGTCAGCCATGTTGAACAAGGGAGCTCTGCAACCCGTCCAGGAATCGTCCCCAGGATTCTACAGCAGGCTCTTCCTGGTAGAGAAAGCTACGGGAGGTTGGAGGCCAGTCATCGACCTCTCGGCCCTGAACAAGTTTATCAAGAAGACGTCCTTCAAGATGGACACGCCGGAGTCGGTGATGGCAGCCTTGAGAGAAGGGGATTTCATAATGTCCCTGGATCTCAAGGATGCTTATTTTCAAATCCCCGTACATCCCTCCAGCAGGAAGTTCCTCAGAGTGAAGTGGGGATCCCATTCCCTACAATTCAAGACCCTCTGCTTCGGCCTGTCAACGGCGCCTCAGGTGTTCACGAGGGTGTTCACCGTGGTATCACTCTGGGCACACAAACAGTGCATCAAGCTGATCAGATACCTCGATGACTGGTTGCTACTTTCAGCCTCAGAGGCAGCCTTAAAGGAGCAGGGGGCGAAACTATTGTAATTCTGCGGGGATCTAAGGATCATCATCAACTTAGAGAAGTCCCAGTTAGTCCCCACCACCAGAATGACGTACCTAGGGATGGTCCTGGACTCCCAGTTAGCGAAGGCATTCCCCTCCCAGGAGAGGCTGAACAACCTGGACCAAGTCATTCGTCCATTTCTGACAGGCACACCAATGAAAGCAAAGGATTGGCAGAGACTTGTGGGACACCTGGTCTTGTTGGAGAAGTTGGTCCCTCAGGGGAGGCTCAAGCTAAGGCCAGTACAATGGAATCTGAAGGACCTCTGGTCACCTGGGGACCCTCCACAGAATGTAGTCAGGATGACTCCGGCCTCCAGGAACATGCTCCTCTGGTGGTCCGACAGGGAGAACACTCTAAAAGGGATACCATTCGCGTCTGCTCCTCCAGAGTGCTCTTCACGGATGCATCAAAGGAGGGGTGGGGAGCCCATCTACTTGAGGAAACGGCAGAGGGAAAGTGGTCCCTGGAGGAGAAGACCCTCCACATAAACCTGCTCGAGCTCCTGGCACTTCAAAAGGCCCTCGCGACGTTCGCCCATCTACTTCGAGAAAACTCAGTAGCCCTCATGTACGACAACGCCACTGTAGTGGCATACATAAAGAAGCAGGGAGGCCTGAGATCAAGGGAACTGTGCGACCTCACAGCTCGGATCCTGGAATGGGCCGAAAAGAACCACATCGTTCTCACAGCCAGGTTCATTCTGGGAAAGAGAAACGTACTGGCCGACGGCCTCAGCAGGACAGGACAAGTAGTAGGGTCGGAATGGTCTCTACATCCGCAGGTAGCGCAGGAGGTTCTCCAGTTGTGGGGTTCACCAGTAATAGACTTGTACGCCACGAGGCTCAATGCTCAGTTACCCGTGTTCTGTTCTCTGATGCCAGACCCGACAGCAGCGTTCGAGGATGCCTTCCAGACGATCTCGACGTATACGCTTTTCTTCCCTTCGGGATCCACAGGCAGGTACTCAACAGTCTCAGGCAGTCAAGGGCTACAAGGATGACCTTGGTAGCGACCTGGTGGCCGGAGAGGGAGTGGTTCGCGGATCTACAGGACCTGGCCACACTCCCTCCGGGGCCCCTTCCAGTAAGGGAGGATCTACTTCACCAGCCGCACTTCCGAAGGCTGCAAAAAAACCCGCAGTGCCTGCAGCTACACGCGTGGAGGTTATCAAGCGCCTGTTAAGGAAGGAAGGGTTCTCAGAGAAGACAGCTTCAAGGATGTTGGGGGTATCTTCGAAAGTCCT
>NC_090732.1:82489292-82676792 GCF_036898095.1 Palaemon carinicauda | reverse complement strand
ATGGCTTTCCGTAAAAACCATTCAGGGGCACATCCTTAAAGTGGGAATCTGGAAGAGAAAAAACCACCTGTACTGCTCACTATTTAAAGAACTGCATCGACAGATCTCTGGACATGTTTTCCATTGGACCTGCAGTAGCACCCCAGCAATTGGTATAGTGAACCTGCTCTGTACAGAACAGATAGCATAGTGTTTAAGTTAGCAGTTGCACTCCAGTAGAATGTCTGCCCTTATTTTCAACTCTCTATTTCATGTGTACCATTACTGCTGGTCAGACACTTGTGTAGGTAAGCTCACTAGTGACGAGAAATATTTTTACTGAAAGTAGAAGTGTTGTCTTTACATTCCTATCGAGGGGAATTGTAATTAATCTTACGTACTTGTTTACTGAAGCTATGTGTCATGGAAATTGGCAGTCTGTTACTGTCACTCATCTCAGTCTCTAGCCAACATCTACTGTGTTAGGGGTGATAGGAGATACTGAGGCAGGAGAGTGTGAATAACATGCAGAAGGTGCTGGAGATACTGTGGCAGCAGAATCTCAAAAACTTGCAGGTGCTAGAGATATTGGGGCAGGTGAGTCTGAAGAGCCTGTAGAATATGCTGCAGATACATGGGCAGGGAATTTAGAGATACTGTTGTAGGGGAGTCTAGAGATATTGGGGCAGGCGAGTCTGGAAGTACTGTAGCAGGAGAGTCTAGAGATACAGAGCCAGGAGAGTATGGAGAACCTTCAGATGGCGCTGGAAATACTGTGGCAGGGGAGTCTCAAGAACCTGCAGTTGTTTAAGATACTTGGGCCGGTGAGATACTGTGACGGGAGTCTGGAGATATTAGGACAGGTGAGTATGGAGATACTGTGACAGGGGATCCTAGAGACACTGGCGCAGGGGAGTCAGGGAGATACGGGAACAGGTGAGTCTAAAGAAACTGTGACAAGGAAGTCTGGAGATACTGTGGCAGGGGAGTCTAGAGATACTGTGATAGGGGAGACTGGAGATACTGTGGCAGGTGAGTCTAGAGATACTACATTAGGGGAGTCTGGAGATAATGGGACAGGTGAGACTGGAGATACTGTGGCAGGGGAGCCTGGAGATACTGGGGCAGGCGAGTCTAGAGATTACTCGGACATTGGAGTCTGAAGATACTGGGGCAGGGGAGTCTAGATATATGGGGCATGGGAGGCTGTAGATACTGTGGAAGGAGAATCTGGATAGACTAGGGCAGGTGAGTCTAGAGATACTGTGCTAGGAGTCTGGAAATACAGTGGCAGGCGAGTCTGGAGATACTGAGGGAGGTAAGTCTGAAGAACTTGCAGAAGGTGCTGAAGATAATGTGTCAGGAGAGTCTGAAAATATTGTGGCAGGTGAGTCTGGAGATAATTGTGCAGGAAAAGTCTGGAGATACTGTGGGAAGGGAGTCTGGAGATACTGGGGCACGTGAGTATGGAGAGACTGATGCAGGAGTCTGAGATCTGCAGAATGTGCTGGAGTTACTGTTCCAGCAGAGTATGGAGATGCTAAGGCAGGTGAGTCTAGAGATGACAGATCAGATTTGATCTGGAATAACTATATTCAGCTTCGAGCTTTTGCTCAGAGAGTTTATGCCTCAACTGAAAAGGAATACAATTTAACCATAAAAGAAACCCTTTCTTGTACAACTCAGGAACATAAATGGTGATCTACCCTTAAATCTGCACTCTTTGGTGTTGATGCAACAGTTCCTCCTTTACTTGAACCAGATGGCTCAGTCACTCACTGTCCAAAGGAAAAGGCAACCCCTTTGGCTGATGTTTTTGACAGTGAACAGAGTAATGAAAAACTTGAACTTCCTCATTCCTGTTTTCCTGAGGCTAAACTAACTAGTTGAGCTTTTCAATCTCGTGAAATTAAAACTCTGTTGATGGCCCTTGATGCTTATGGAGGCATAGACCCAAATGGTATTTTTCCTTTGTTTTTTATAAAGACAGCTGATTTCTTAGCTCCGAAGTTAACTGTTATTTTGCGCAAGTTAGCAAGAAGAGGAGCTTTTAGCACTTGTTGGAGAATTGGTAATGTTACTCCTCTATGTAAATGTGTTTGTGGTAGCTCAAGTCCCACTGATTACCGCCCAATTTCCATAACTCCCATATTATCTAGAGTTTTTGGACGTCTTCTGGGAAAACGTCTTAATAGGTTTGCTGAAAGTAATCCTCTATTCCCTAGTTTGCAATTTGGTTTTTGTAAAGGCCTTGGAGCATGTGATGCTCTTCTTACAATCTCCAATGCTGTACATAAATCCCTTGATTGTGGTCAGGAAGTTCGTATGTTTGGCCTTGATTTTAGTGCTGCCTTTGACCGTGTTAATCA
This sequence comes from Palaemon carinicauda, assembly GCF_036898095.1. Lineage (NCBI taxonomy): Eukaryota > Metazoa > Arthropoda > Malacostraca > Decapoda > Palaemonidae > Palaemon > Palaemon carinicauda. The sequence goes on along the minus strand of NC_090732.1, from coordinate 82,674,444 downwards.
TGAGGCCCTTGTTTTCAAACTCAAACAGTTGGGAGTGGGTGGGTCGTTTCTTAGCATTATTATTGATTTTTTAAGTAATAGATCTCAAAGAGTTGTCATTGATGGGCACCATAGTGAGTATAGGAATGTGGTATCAGGTGTTCCACAGGGTAGTGTTCTTGGCCCATTACTTTTCATACTATATACACATGAAATGCGGTTTGGCCTAGAAAACAAGCTTGTTGCATATGCAGATGATGCTACTCTCTTTGCATCAATTCCATCCCCTGAATGTAGATCTTGGGGCGGTGAATCCCTTAACCCTGGATAGGTACGGTCCTCGGACACCCCTTTAAGGGTATACTCGGACGCGAACGACCCCGACGCCAAAAAAAATTCTTGAAAAATCAGTTTTTGCAGTAACCTCCTTTTTTCTTTTGCCAAAAAAAACTTCAATGAATGCTTAAAACAACTGTAAAGATAAATACTACTCATCTGCAGAAAAACTATTTATTATAAATATTTTAAAAAATTAAGTAGAAAAAAAAAAGACCTGACATAAAAATTCATAAAAAAAAAGTTTATACATATATACACAAATCCTTTTAGGAATTGATTCTTGAATGTTTAGGACATATCTTGATGTATTTTGAATGAAGTCAGACCCATGGAGGTGAAGATCTGAAATGAGAAAAAAAGGGTAACTTTTTTTCGCCAAAAAAAATTGTCCAAATTTCATGAATTTTTTTGGGTACCCAAATGAAATAGGAAGTGGCTAATTTTTTAAGGGAATAAACATATGTTATCCTGAAATAGAAATATGTAAAAAAATCTTCATTATTTTGTAAATTACATTTATATCAGGGGCCATATCTAAAGGTAATTTTTTGAGTACTTGGAAATTTTGTAAAAAAATACATATATTTAATATATAGTATGATATTTATGCAGGTAAAAATACACCAAAATATCACAAATTCTATAGGGAACAAGAATATATATAGATAGGGCAGCTTACGCTTCGGATATGTCCACAAAATGGCCGCCAACCACACTGACTCAGACTCCCTAATCTGCCACTTGAAATGTAGGAAGGGTATGTCAATTTCAAGGTGTTATTTACTAATCTAATTATTATTGGATATGCATAAAAATTGTATGGCGGGTTGCTGGATAATTGTCGATTATTTTACGACTATAAAATTAAAATTCTGACCCAAAAAATTTTTTTTGAAGGGAAATAAAACCGAAAAAAAAAATTTAAAACAATATTTTAGCTAAAAAAATTTGATGATATTCAATCAAAAAAAAGTAAACAAAATTTTCCGACAAATAAACATCTAGAGGAATCATTACTCTGTGATAGTTCCTTAGTACGTAGTAATTTTGAAAGAATTGGGAAAAAACGAAAAAATGGCAATCACCGGAAAATCGAACACATACCTATATATACGCCATATCTGGCTAAAAAAAAGATAGGCATGGGTAGCCAGATCATCTAGAAACACTTTCCAACACTATAAAAATATAAGTTTTGCGACACTACTTGCCAATTCCTTACGGTAACATGACTAAGCAAAAAAATGCAAAACAAATAAAAAGGGGCACTCGTGGAAAAATGGCCATTCTAATATACGGCATTTCAGAAAAAAAAAAATTTCAGCCACGTGCTAGGCAAACCATCAAGGCATATTTTCCGACAAATAAACATATAAATGAAATATTACTCTGTGATAGTTCCTTAGTACGTAGTAATTTTGAAAGAAATGGGAAAAAACGAAAAAATGGCAATCACAGGAAAATCGAACACATACTTATATATACGCCATATCTGGCTAAAAAAAAAATAGGCATGGGTAGCCAGATCATCTAGAAACACTTTCCAACACTATAAAAATATAAGTTTTGCGACACTACTTGCCAATTCCTTACGGTAACATGACTAAGCAAAAAAATGCAAAACAAATAAAAAGGGGGACTCGCGGAAAAATGCCCATCATTCTAATATACGGCATCTCAGATAAAAAAAAAAGACATGCACGTGTTAGCCCAACCATCAAGGCACACTTTCTAACACATAAACATGAAAAAAAAATCAATAATATACGGCAATTCCTTACTACGTAGTAAATTTTTACAAATATTGAAAAAAAAAACAGAAATTGGCAACCGCAGTTAAATACCCAATATACCAATAACTACGTCGTATCTGACAAAAACAAAATCACGCATGGGTAGCCAGATCATCTAGACACACTTTCCAACATTAAAAAAGCAAAAGTTTTACGACACTATTTGGCAATATCTTACGGAAAAATAACTTGGCAAAAAAATGAAAAAAAAATTAAAAAGGGACACTCGCGGTAAAATGCCCGACATTCTAATATACGACATCTCAGATAAAAAAAAAAGACATGCACGTGTTAGCCCAACCATCAAGGCACACTTTCTAACACATAAACATGAAAAAAAAATGAATAATATACGGCAATTCCTTACTACGTAGTAATTTTTACAAATATTGAAAAAAAACAGAAATTGGTAACCGCAGTTAAATACCCAATATACCAATAACTACGTCGTATCTGACAAAAACAAAGTCATGCATGGGTAGCCAGATCATCTAGACACACTTTCCAACACTAAACAAGCAAAAGTTTTACGACACTATTTGGCAATATCTTACGGAAAAATGACTTGGCAAAAAAATGAAAAAAAAATGAAAAAGGGGCACTCGCGGTAAAATGGTCCTCGTGGTGATGAACGACATTTTAACTAAAAAAAAAAACATGCACATGGTAGCCAAACAATCCACCAAGACTTTCCACAACTGATAACCTATACAAGTTGCACCATTCTACGACAATTTCATAATACGTAATAACTTTGATAATTATGCAAACTACCTCAGAAGGGTAAACTCGGACGCGAACGACCCCGACGCGTCTCAGAAATCGGGGAAGGAGTACAGCTACAGCAATGCACATCTGGACACTACTAGAGCGTGTAGGGGAGACACCTCCTGCAGGTCGATCACCCACAAATTCAGTCACAGGGGTGAGTCACGTGAGAAAAACCTGTTTTTTTTTGACGCTCGGGGTCGCAAACGACCCACCGTACCTATCCAGGGTTAATAGAGATTTATCTAAAGTTAATGCGTTGTGCAAATTATGGGGTATGAAGCTGAATCCTAACAAAACTCAAAGTATGATTGTAAGTAGGTCAAGGCCAGTGGCTCCTCAACATCCGGATATCAGTATTGATAATGTTTCTTTAAATTTGTATGACTCTTTTAAAATTTTAGGTGTGATTCTCGACAGCAAATTTACTTTTTAGAAACACATTAGGTCTGTGTCTTCTTCAATTGCACAAAAAAATGGCTTATTGAGAAAGTCTTTTAAGATTTTTGGTGATCAATCTATTCTGAAGAAGTGTTTTAATTCTTTCATTCTACCTTGTTTTGAGTATTGTTCTTCTGTCTGGTCTTCAGCTGCCGATTCTCATCTTAATTTGTTGGACAGAAACTTACGGTCTATTAAATTTCTTATTCCTGATCTAGATATTAATCTTTGGCACCGTCGTTCAATTAGTTCGTTATGCATGTTGCATAAGATTTTTCATAACTCTGAATATCCTTTACATTCAGATCTCCCTGGACAATTCTATCCTGTTCGTAATACTAGGAAGGCAGTTAATTCTAATAGCCAGGCCTTCTCTATCATGAAGCTCAATACTACACAGTATTCTAGAAGATTTATTCCAGCTGTTACCAAGTTGTGGAATGATCTTCCTAATCGGGTAGTTGAATCAGTAGAACTTCAAAAGTTCAAAGTTGGAGCAAATGTTTTTATGTTGACCAGGCTGACATGAGTCTTTTTTATAGTTTATATAAGACATATCTGTTTTTGACGTTGTTAATAGTTTATATATGACATATCTGTTTTGACGTTACTGTTTTTAGAATGATTTATTGTTAATTTTTTCTCATCATTTATTTATTTCCTTATTTCCTTTCCTCACTGGGCTACTTTTCCCTATTGGAGCCCTAGGGCTTGTAGCATCTTGCTTTTCCAACTAGGGTTGTAGCTTGGCTAGTAATAATAATAATAATAATAATGGGACAGTTAGGTCAGGAGATATTGTGGCAGTGGAGTCTGGAGATACTGGAGCAGTAAGTGGACATACTGAGGAAAGAAAGTCTGGAGATACTGAGGAAGGAAATTGAAAAATTTAGAGAAAATTCTGGAGATACTGGGGACAGGCGAGTCTGGAGATACTGTGGCAGGGGAGTCTGGAATTACTGGGGCATGGAAGGCTTGAATTACTGGGGCAGGGGGTCTGAAGAACCTAGAGAAGGTGCTGGAGATACTGTGACTAGGTAGTCTGCAGATATAGGGACAGGTGAGTCTGGATATACTGAGGCAAGAGAGTCTGAAGAATTTGCAGAATAAGCTGGAGATACTGGGGCATAGGAGTCTGGAGATACTGAGGCAAAAGATTCTGTAGAGCCTCATGAAGGTGCATGAGACACTGTGGCATGGGAGTCTATAGAACCTGCAGAAGGTGAGGGAGATACTACGGCAAAGGAGTCTAGAGATACTGGGAAAATGAGTCTGGAGATACTGAGGCAAGAGAGTCTGAAGAACCTGTAGAAGATGCTAGATATACTGTGGCACGGGACTCTGGATATACTTGGCTAGGTGAATCTTGATATATTGAGGTAGGGGAGTCTGAAGAACTTGGTGAATTTACTGGAGATACTGGGGTAGGAGAGTATGGAGATACTGTGGCTGGTGAGTCTGGAGATACTGGGGCAGAAGAATCTAAAGAACCTGCAAAAGGTGCTAGATATACTGTGGCAAGGGAGTCTGAAGCTACAGATGGTAGAGATACTGGAGCAGGCGAGTCTAGAGATAATGGGATAGGTAAGTCCAGAGATACTGGGGGAGGAGTTCTGGAGATACTTTTTCAAGGGAGTCTAGAAATATTTGGGCAGGTAATTCTGGAGAACCTGCAGAAGTGTTGGAGATACTGTGGCAGCAGAGTCTGGAGATGCTGTGGGAGGGGAGTCTGGAGATACTGTGACAGGTGAGTCTGGAGATTCTGTGACAGGCGAGTCTGGAGATACTGAGGCCGGAGAGTCTGAAGAACCTGCGGAAGGTGCTGGAGATACTACGGCAAGGGAGTCTGGAAATACTGTGGTAGGAGTACTGGAGAACCTGCACAAGGTGCTGTAAATACTGTGGGAGAGAAGTTTGTAAATACTGCGGTAGGTGAGTCTTGAGATACTTCGTGAGTAGAGTACAAATAACCTAAAGAATGTGCTGTAGATGCTGTGGCAAGGGAGTTTCGATATGCTGTGGCAGGGGTTTCTAGAGATATTGTGGCAAGGGATTCTGGAATTACTGAGACAGGTGGGTCTGGAGATGCTGTGGCAGGAAAATCTGAAGAACTTTCAGAAGGTGCTGGAAATAATGTGGCATCGGTGTCAGGAGAACCGGCAGGGGCTGGAAATATTTGGACAGGTGAGTCTGGAGATTCTGATACAGGAGTCTGAAGAACCTGCAGAAGGTGTTGTAGGTAGTGTGGCAAGAAAGTCTGTAGATATTATGGCAAGGAAGTCTGGAAATACTGTGGCTGGTGTGTCTGGAGATGCTATGGCAAGGGAGTCTGGAGATACTAAGACAGGTGAGTCAAGATATAATGAGGCAGGAGAGTCTGAAGAACCTTCAGAAGATGCTGAAGATACTGTTGCAGGGGAGTCTAGAAAGCATGCAGATGCTGGAGATACTGGGCCAGGCTGGAGATACTGAGGCCGGTAAGTTTGAAGGTACCCTTTCAGTTGAGTCTTGAGATACTGGGGCAAGTGAGTCTGGAGATACTGAGACAGGAGAGTCTGAAGAACCTGCAGAAGGTGCTGGAGATACTGTGGCAAGGGAGTCTGGAAATATTATGGCAAGAGAGTTTGGAAATACTGTGGCAGGATAGTCTGAAAAACCTGCAGGTGCTGGGGATACTGAGGCAAGAGAATCTGGAGAACCTGCAGAAGGTCCTGGAGATACAGTTCCAAGGGAGTCTGGTGAGCCTGAATTTGCTTGAGTTATGGGGCCAAGCGAGTTTGAAGAACCTGCAAAAGGTGCTGGAGATACTTTGGCAGAGAAGTAGCTGTAAATACCGGGCTAGGTGAGTCATGAGATTCTGAAGCAGTAGAGTCTGAAGAACCTTCAGAATGTGCTGTACATGCTATGGCAAGGGAGTCTATAGATACTGTGGTAATGGAGTCTGGAGATACTGATGCAGGAGAGTGTGCAGAACCTGCAGAAGGTGCTGGAGATACTGTGGCTGGGGAATCTAGATGTATTTGGACAGGTGAAGCTGGAGATACTGGGGCAGGTGTGTCAGGAAATACTGACACAGGAGAGTCTTAGGAACCTGCAAAGGTTGCTGGAGATACTAAAGCATAAGAGTCTGGAGATATTGAGGCAGGCAAGTCTGGAGAACCTTCAGGAGATACTGGGCCTGTAGAGTCTGAACAACCTGCAGAAGGTGCTGGAGATACTGGGACGTTTGAGTCTGAAGAATCTGCAGAAGTTGCTGGAGATTCCGGGGCAGGAGAGTTGTAAGAACCTGCAGAAGGTGCTGAAGATACTGGGGCAGGTGAGTATAAAGATACTTGGGCAGGCAAGTATAAAGATAATGGGACAGAAGAGAGTATATATATTGTGGCAGGGAATTCTAAAGATACTGGGGCAGGGGAATCTGAAAGACCTGCAGGAGGTGCAGGTGATGCTTTGGTAAATGAGTTCAGAGACTCTGGAGATATGGTGGCTGGGGAGTTTGGAAATGCTGTTGCAGGTGAGTCTGGAGTTACTGATACAGGAGAGAGTGAAGAGCCTGCAGGAGATGCAGTGGTAATGGAGTCCAAATATATTGGGAAAGGTATGTCTGGCAATACTGGGGAGGGGGTCTGGAGATACAGTTTCAAGGGAGTCTGAAGATACTGGGGCAGGTGAGTCTGGAGATATTGAGTCAGTGCTGGAGATACTATGGCAAGGGAGTCTAGAAATACTGGGGCAGGAGAGTCTAGAGAACCTGCAGGGGCTGGCGATACAGTTGCAGGGGAGTACGGTGAACAGTGAGGTACGAGAGGCAGACCATAGTTGAGTGATGATTTATTTCTGAGATGGGCCAAATTCATTGACCTGTGTGAACTGAACTGTATAACCCACTAGGCAGGTGACTGACCGACCATGAACCAGTGAGAAATGCGGGGCATTCATGTTTTCTTACATTGACTTTATGATTAATATGAAAGCCCACACTTGACATATAATAATAAGTTATACATAGAAATGAAGGGCAGATGATTCTGCGCCTAAATGCCTAAACAATATTTATACAGAATATGTACAATGCTAAACAGAACGTTACAAGCATTGTAGGACGATGCCCTTACTACTACTACCCCCCCAACACAATTATCAAAAAGGGAAAATTTTTAATGATTGCATGAAAGGAAATGAATGGGTGGACATAAATATGTATTTAATCCCTGTAGTGAGACAGGGGTTGCAGGTGGCCGCTTCGTCGGGACACTAGGACTGGAGGGCCGTTATCCTCGATACACGGTTGCAGTGCCGCCCTGATGGGGAGAACTAGGTGGTTCAACTGCTGGTTGTAGTTTCTTTGAACTGCGTCTATTCAAGCTTCTTGCGTCTTCTATTTGTTTGTTCTGGGGAGGCACTCGTGGGCGCCGCCCTTGCTGCTTGTGCATGTTGATATCGCTTTCCGTATGAGCAGGCTTTAATCTATCCATGGTCAGCCAGTCTTCTGCTCTATGGACCATGATTTTAAATGCCTTCTTTGTCCTCTCCAACAAGCGATAAGGCCCTTTGTAAGGACGTGAGAGCGGAGAGCAGAAACCGTCCTGTCTAATGAAGATGTAGGGGCAGATGTCCAGAGAGGCAGGCCTGAAGTGCTTTATCCTGTCTGCATACGTTTTGTGGCAGGGCATAAATTTTCCTGCCCTTACCCATAGCTGGGCTAGGCTGACATCTTCGGTGTCTGGATTGGAGGGGGAAGGCTGGGTGTTCGGGTCACTCCGGGATCACCAGTTGTTAGGTACGCTAACAGACTATAGTCGAGTGATGCTTTATTTCTGAGATGGGCCGAATACATTGACCTGTGCTGAAGGAATTGTTGTAACCTGCTGGGCAGGTGACTGACCAACCACGAACAGGTGAGAAATGTGATACACGTGTTTTCTTGCATTGACTTTATGATTAATATGAAAGCCTATGCTTGACAATTAATAATGAGTTATGCATATAAATGAAGGGCAGATGATCCTGCGCCTAAATGCATGAACAATATTTAGGGGGTATTTACACAATATGTACAATGCTAAAAAGAATGTTACAAGCATTGTAGGACGTTGTCCTTACAGAACCTGCATTTGCTGGATACTGTGCCAGGTGCGTCAGGAGATACTGAAGCAGGAGAGTCTGAAGACCTGCATAAGGTGCTGGAGATACTGTGGCAGAGAATTCTCTAAATACTGTGGCAAGTGAGTCGAGGTACTGTAGTAGTAGAGTCTGATTAACCTGCAAAATGTGCTATATATGCTGTGGTAGGGGAGTCTGGAGATACTGTGGCTGGAGAGTCTGAAGCTACTGACACAGAAGAGTCTGAACAACCTGCAGAAGGTGCTGGAGATACTGGGGAAATAGAGTCTGAATAACCTGCAGAAGGTGCTGAAGATGCTGGGACGAGAGTCAAGAATCTGCTGAAGGTGATAGAGATACTGGGGCAGGTGACCATAGAGATACTTGGTAGGGAAGTATGGAGATACTGAGGGCCAAATGAGTTGAGATACTGTGGCAGGAGAGTCTAGAGATACTGGGGCAGGAGAATCTGAAATACCTGCAAAAGGTGCTGGAGATGCTGTGGAAAAGGAGTCCGGAGATACTGGTGCAAGTGAGTCTGGGGATACTGAGACAGGAGAGAGTGAAGAGCCTGCAGAAGGTGCTGGAGATACTGTAGTAGGAGAGTCTGGAGAACCTGCTGATGATGGAGATACTCAGGCAGCTGAGTTTAGAGATACTGAGTCAGAAAAATATGATGAACTTGCAGAAGGTGCTGGGGATACAGTGACAGGTGAGTCGGGAGATTCTGGGGCAAGTGCGTCTAGAGATACTGGGGCAGGAGAGTCTGAAGTACCTGCAGAAAGTGCTGGACATACTATTGCAGGGGGGGGGGGTGTTCTGAAGATAGTGTGGCAAGGGAGCCTGCAGATAATGTGGCAGGAGAGGCAGATGGTGCTGAAGATACTGCGGCTGGGGTGTCTGGAAATACTGTGGGAGGAAAGTCTAGATACTGAGACAGGTGAGTATGGAGTTACTGAGGCAGGAGAGTCTAAAGAACCTGCAGGTGCTGGATATACTGAGGCAAAGGAGTCTTGAGATACTGGGGCTGGTGAGTTTGGAGATACTAGAGTGGGCAAGTCTGGAGATACTGAGGAACGTGAGCCTGAAGGACCTGCAGATGGTGTCGGAGATACTGTGGCTGGGGAGTCTGTAGAACCTACCCGTCTTGGAAATACTGGGGCAGATGAGTCTGGAGATACTGCAGAACCTGCAGAAGGTGCTAGAGATATTGTGGCAATGAAGTCTGTAGATATTATGGCAAGGGAGTCTGGAAAAACTGTGGCTAGAGAGTCTAGAGACCGTGCAGGTGCTTGAGATACTGTTGCAGGGGAGTCTGCAGAACCTGCATTTGTTGGAGACATTGATCCAGGCGAGTCTGAAGATACTGAGGCAGGAGAGTCTTAAAGAACCTGCAGAAGGTGCTGGAGCTACTGTGGCAGTGAAGTCTGTAAATACTGGGGCAGGTGAGTCTGGAGATATTGTGACAGGAGAGTCTGAAAAAAACTGCAAAAGGTGCTGAAGATACTCTAGCAGTAGAATCTGTAGATACTGGGCAGGTGAGTCTGTTAATACTGACGCAGGAGAGCCTTAAGAACCTATAGAAGGTACTGGTCTACAGGACCTGCAGGTGCTAGAGATTAGGGGGGCAAGTGAAAGTGAAGAACCTGCAAAAGGTGTTGGAGAAAATATGACAAGGGAGTCTGGCAATACTGTGGTAGGTCAGACTGTAGATATTGAGGCAGTAGAGTCTGAAGAACCTGCAGAAGATGCTAGAGATAATGTGGCAGGGGAGTCTAAGTATATTAGGACTGATGAGGCTAGAGATACTGGGGCAGGTGCATCTGGAGATACTGAGGTAGTAGAGTCTGAAGAACCTGCAGAATGTGCTGTAGATGCTGTGGCAAGGGAGTCTGGATATATTGGGAAAGGTGAGGCTGGAGATACTTAGGCAGGAGACACTGAAGAACCTGCAGAAGGTGCTGGAGATACTATGGCAGAGAAGACTGTAAATACTGGAGATACCGTGGCAAGAGAATCTGCAGAACCAGCAAAAGGTATTGTAGATAATCTGGTAGGGGAATATGGAGATAATGGAGCAGGTGAGTCTGGAGATACTGGGGAAGGAGAGTGAATAGAACCTACAGAGGGTGCTGGAGATGCTGTGCTAAATGAGTCTGAAAGACCTTCAGGTGCTGCAGATGCTGTGGCAAAGGATTCCGGAGATACTGGGGCATGTGAGTCTGAAGAACTTGCAGAAGGTGCTGGAGAAAATGTGACAAGGGAGTAGAGATATTGAGGCAGTAGAGTCTGAAGAACCTGCAGAAGGTGCTGGAGATAATGTGCCAGGGGAGTCTAAATATATTAGGACATGTGAGGCTGGAGATACTGAAGCAGGTAAGTTTAAATATACTGAGGCAGTAGAGTCTGATGAACTTGCAAAATGTGCTGTAGATGTTGTGGCAAGGGAGCCTGGAGATACTGCCGAGTCTGGAGATACTAGGTCAGAAGAGTATGATGAACCTGCAGAAGGTGCTGGAGATAATGTGGGAGGGGAGTTTTAATATATTAGGACAGGTGAGGCTGGGGATAGTGGGGCAGGCAAGGCTGGGGATACTGAGGCAGTATAGTCTGATGAACTTGCAAAATGTGCTGTAGATGCTGTGACATGGGAGCCTTGACATACTGGGGCAGCAGAGTCTGTAGACGCTGGTGCAGGAGAATATGAAGAATCTGCAGAAGGTGCTGGAGATACTGTGGCTGGGGAATCTGGATATATTGGGACAGATGAGGATGGAGATAATGAGACAGGGGTGTTTGATGAACCTACAGAACGTGTTGGAGATACTGTGGCAGGGGAGTCTGGAGATACTAAAGCAATAGAGTCTAAAGAACCTGCCAAAGGTGCTGGTGGTACTGGGGCAGGAGTGTCTGAAGAACCTGCAGAAGATGATGGAGATACTGAGGTAAGTGAATCTGGAGATAATGGGGCAGGTAAGTCTGGAGATACTCAGCAAGGGTTTTTCTGGAGATTCTTTGGGAGTCTTGAGATACTGAGGCAGGAAAGTCTGAAGACCCTGCAGAAGGTGCTAGAAATACTGTGGCAGAGGAGTCTAGAGATACTGGTGCAGGTGAGTTTGGAGATAATGTGGGAAAGGGAGTCTAGAGGTACTGGTGCAGGTGAGTCGGGAGAGAGTGAAGAGCGTGCAGAAGGTGCTGAACATACTGTGGTAGAGGAGTCTAAAGATGCAGATGCTGGAGATAGTTTGGCAGGTGAGTCTAGAGATACTGAGTCAGGGGAGTCTGAAGTCCCTGCAGTCTATGCTGGAGATAATATGTTATGTGAGTCTAGAAATACTGGGGCAGGTAAGTCTGGAGATACTGGGGGAAGGAGTCTGGATTTACTGTTTCAGGGGAGTCTGGTGATACTAGGCCAAGTGAGTCTGAGGATAATGAGGTAGGACAGTCTGAAGAACCTGCAGAAGGTGCTGGAGATACTATGGCAAGGAACTCTTAGAGATATTATGGCAGGAGAGTCTGGAGAACCTGCAGGTGCTGGAGATACTGTGACAAGGAGTCTGGATATATTATGGCAAGAAAGTCTGGAAATACTGTGGCAGGAGAGTGGAGAAATTACAGGTGCTGGAGGTACTAGGGCAGGAGAGTTTAGAGATATTGTGGAAAGAGAGTCTGAAGAACTTGCAGAAGGTCCTGGAGATACAGTTCCAAGGGAGTCTGATGAATCTGCATTTTCTGAAAATACTGGGCCAGGTGAGAATTGAGGTACTGGGGTAGCAGTCTTAAAAACTTGCATAAGTCTTTAAATACTGGGGCAGGTGAGTCTTGAGATTCTGAAGCAAGAGAGTCTGAAGAACCTGCAGAATGTGCTGTAAATGCTGTGCCAATGGAATCTGGAGATACTGGGCCAGGAGAGTTTAAAGAACCCGCAGAAGGTGCTGGAGATACTGTGGCTTGGGAGTCTAGATATATTGGGACAGGTGAGGCTGGAGATACTGACACAGGAATCTTAGGGACCTGCAGATGGTGCTGGAGATACTCTGGCAGAGGAGTCTGGAGATACTGAGACAGAAGAGTCTGAAGACCCTGTAGATGTACTGGGTTATTAGAGACTGAAGAAAATGCAGAAGGTGCTGGAGATACTGGGAAGGAAGAGGCCAAAGAACATGCAGACAGTGCTGGAAATACTAGGGCAGAAGAGTTGGAAGAATGTTCAGAAGGTGCTAGCAGTGGTTCCCAACCTGTGGTATGCGTACCACAAGTGGTATGTGAGGGCCTTCCAGGTGGTACGCGAACACTTTCGGGGTCATGAACGATTTTTAGTTATATTTTACTTCACAAAGATGTGTACTGTTCGAACTCCTGACTACCCTTGAGAGGGAGCCCACTGATGAATTTGCCCAAGAAATCGTCCATCCCATCTCACTGCTCAAGACTGAATTGAAGCATTACTTCCCGGACGTGACATGTTGTGCCTACGTCGCCAATCCGTTCTCTGTTGATCCAGCCGATCTGCCTGTTGGGACCGGGGAACAAGAGGAACTCATAGATATCCAGGCTGACGAGACAGCAAAGACGAAGCACAAAGAATGCTCTCCTTTAAACTTCTGGGTGAGCATGGCCTCCTCGTACCCGACGCTAGCCCGTCACGCTGTTCCCCAGCTACTGATTTTCTCCTCGACGTGGGAGTGCATACAGGGGTTCTCAGCCTTCATGGCCATGAAGTCGAAGAGCTGGAACCGTCTTGCTGTGCCCGGGCATGATTTCCGATGTGCTGTGAGCAAAGTCATGCCCCGCATTGACCAGCTGGTGGAGAAGAAGCAGATACAGCCCTCGTATTGAGTTGTTGTTTTCTTAGTTAATTTGCGTGTTCTATTTTTACAATCATAGAAATAAAGTGGTATCTGATCGAATTTAGTTTCTCTGGAACCAGGTGGTACGCAGCGACTGTATGGGACCTCCAAGTGGTACTCGATCACATAAAGGTTGGGAATCACTGTGCTAGAGATACATGGGCAGATGAGTCTAAAGATACTTGGGCAGGCAAGTATGGAGATAGTGGGAGTAGAGATACTGTTGTAGGGGAATCTAAAGATACTGGGACAGGAGAATGTGAAGAACCCAGAGATACTGTGGCAGGGGAGTCTGGAGATACTGAAGCAGGAGAGTCTGAAATACCTGCATAAGGGGCTGGAGATACTGTGTGGGGGGGGGGGGGTAGTCTGGAGAAACTAGGACAGATAAGCCTGGAGATACCGAGGCAGGAGAGTCTGATGAACCTGAAAAAGGTGCTAGAGTTACCCGGGCCAGTAAGTGTGGAGTTACTGGGACAGGTGAGTCTGCAGATACTCATACAGAAGAGTCTGAAGAACCTGCAGAAGATGCAAGAGATACTGTGGCAGGGGAGCCAGGAGAACTTGCAGGTGCTAAAAATCTCTGGCCTGGTGAGTCTGGAGATACTACGACAGGAGAGTTTGAAGAACCTGCAGAAGGCGCTGGAGATACTGTGGCAAGGAAGTCTGGAGATATTATGGCAAGGGAGTCTGGAAATACTGTGGCAAGAGAGACTGAAAAACCTTTAGAGATGCTTTGTAAGGTAGTTTGGAGATACTGGGCCAGGTGATTTGGAAATTACTGAGGCAGCAGAATCTGAAGAACCTGCTGAAAGGGCTGTAGATACTGTGGTAAAGGAGTCTGAAGATACTGAGGCAAAAGAGTTTGAGGAGCCTGTAGAAGGTGCTATGCTGGAGCTTCTGTGGTAGGGGAGTCTATACTGGCCCAGGTGAGGCTAGAGATACTGAGTTTTCAGAACCTGCAGAAGGTGCTGGAGATACTTTGGCAGGTGAGGCTAGAGATACTGCAGCAGGTATGTCTGGAGGTACTGGGGCAGGGAGTCTTGAAATACTGTGGTAGGAGAGTAGAGATACTGGTGCAGATGGGTCTGCAGATACTGAGGCCAGAGAAAATGAAGAGCCTGCAGAAAGTGCTGGAGATACTGTGGCTGGTGAGTCTAGTGACACTGGGGCAGGTGAGTCTAGTGATACTGGGGCAGGTGAGTCTAGTGATACTGGGGCAGGTAAGGCTGGAGATACCTGGGCAGGAGGTTTGGAGATGATGTGGTAGGGGAGTCTGGAAATACTGGGGTAGGTGATTCTGAAGATACTGAAGCAGAAGAGTTTGAAGTATGTTCAGAAGGTGCTGGAGATATTGTGGCAAAGGATCTGGAGATACTGAAGCAGGAGGGTCTGAAGAACCAGCATAAGATGCTAAGGATACTGTGAGAGGGGAATCTGGCGATACTGTGGCAAGGGGGACTAGAAATACTGTTGGAGAGTCTGGAGAACCCGCAGGTGGTCTATATACTGGGCCAAGCGAGTCTGGAGATACTGAGGCAGGAGAGTCTGAAGAACCTTCAGAGTGTGCTTCAAATACTGTTACCAGGGAGTTTTAAGAAACTTAATTTCCTCAATTCTTCCAACACTCCACCCCTTTACTGGAAGAATATACCTTAGAACTCTTGAACAAAAAGGTTATAAGGAAAGCAGTCCATCAAATTCCAGGGAAGGCTGTTTTGTGTTCCCAAGAAGGACTCTGACAAACTCAGAGTCATTCTGGACTTGTCGCCACTCAACAAGTTCATCAAGAACAACAAGTTCAGGATGTTAACCCTTCAACAAATAAGGACCCTGTTACCAAAAGGGGCGTACACAGTCTCAATAGACCTGGCAGATGCTTACTGGCACCTCCCAGTCAGCCGACCCCTCTCCTCCTACCTAGGATTCAAGTTACAGAAGACAAAGTATATCTTCAGAGCCATGCCCTTCGGACTAAACATAGCCCCAAGGATCTTCACGAAACTTGTGGACACAGTTGTACAACAACTACGCCTAGAAGGCGTTCAGGTGGCAGCGTATCTGGACGACTGGCTGGTGTGGGCAGCATCCAAGACTGCTTGTCTGCAAGCATCCAAGAAAGTGATCCAGTTCCTGGAACATCTGGAATTCAGGATCAACTTCAAGAAGTCTTGCCTCTCTCCAGCTCAGGAGTTTCAATGGCTGGGAATCCATTGGAACTTGAAGTCACACCACCTCTCCATTCCACCAAAGAAGAGGAGAGAGATCACGGGTTCTGTCAAGAGACTACTGAAATCCGACAGGATCTCAAGACTTCAACAGGAAAGAGTACTGGGCTCTCTCCAGTTTGCAGCAGTAACAGACCCTGTGCTAAGAACATAGCTAAAAGATGCGTCAGGAGTCTGGAGAAGATACGCATCAAACGCTCGAAGATATCTACAAAGACTGATACCGACCTTACTACGATCACTTCTCAAGCCGTGGTCGAAGGTCAAGAGCCTAACGAGGACCGTTCAATTACAACCACCTCCCCCATCGATGACCATCCACACGGATGCCTCGACAGAAGGATGGGGAGGTCACTCCCATCAAAGGAAAGCCCAAGGGATTTGGTCATCCCTGTTCAAGACCTTTCACATTAATATTCTGGAGGCCATGGCAGTCCTCTTGACGCTGAAGAAACTATCCCCTCACAGATCAGCCCACATCAGGCTGGTTTTGGACAGCAAAGTAATAGTGAGATATCTGAACCGACAAGGCTCGAGATCGCCCCACATCAACCATGTGATGTTAGCCATCTTTTGTTTAGCAAAAAAGAAGAGATGGCACTTATCGGCAGTTCACCTACAAGGATTCCGCAATGTGACGGCGGACGCTCTATCCAGGCTAAAGCCGATGGAGTCAGAATGGTCCCTAGACGCAGACTCATTCTCCTTCATCTTGGAAGAAGTCCCGGAACTGCAGATTGACCTCTTCGCGATGAGCGACAACAAGAAACTACCTCGATATGTAGCCCCATACGAGGACCCTCTGGCAGAGGCGACGGACGCCATGTCCCTCGATTGGAACAAATGGACCCAGATCTACTGTTCCCTCCAACCAATCTCCTGCTGAAGGTCCTCAACAAGCTGAGATCCTTCAAGGGAACTGCAGCACTAGTGGCCCCCAAGTGGCCCAAGAGCAATTGGTTCCCTCTAGTGACAGAACTGAAGCTGAGGCTGGTCCCTCTACCGAACCCAGCTCTATCTCAACTGGTTCAGAAGTCGACTGTCTTCGCTTCATCACAGAGAACCCAAAACCTTTATCTCATGATTTTCTAGCCATGGCAGTAAAGAAAAGATTTGGGATCTCAAAAGGCAGTATAGACTTCTTAGAAGAACACAAGTCAAAGTCAACCAGAAGACAATACGAATCGTCTTGGAAAAAGTGGGTTGCTTTCGTTAAAGCAAAAAGGCCAAAAGAAATCTCAATAGACTTCTGCCTGTCCTTCTTCATGCACCTTCACGAACAAGGCTTGGCTGCCACCACGATAACTACGTGTAAGTCAGCCTTGACTAGACCTCTTCTATACGCCTTCCAGGTGGACCTGGCGAATGAAATCTTTAACAAGATCCCGAAGGCATACGCTAAACTTAAACCTACAGCCCCAGCGAAGCCCATCTCATGGTCTCTGGACAAAGTATTACGCTATGCTTCAGCCTTGAACAATGAAGATTGTTCTCTTAAGGATCTAACCCAAAAAGTTATTTTCCTGTTCGCTATAGCTTCAGGGGCTAGAGTTAGTGAAATAGTAGCCCTACCAAGAGACGAGGGCCATATTCAGTTCACAGAAGCGGGAGAACTGAATCTCTTTCCTGATCCTACCTTTCTCACCAAAAACGAGCTACCCACCAAAAGGTGGGGTCCCTGGAGAATCTGCCCTCTGAAGGAAAATATCTCTCTATGACCAGTAGTGTGTCTAAAGGTCTATCTTTGAAGAACTTCAGACTTCAGGGGAGGACAGCTCTTCAAAGGCGAAACCTCAGGATCGAACTTATCCCTAAAACAACTGAGGGCGAAGCTCACCTACTTCATTCGCAGAGCGGATCCTGATAGTACACCCGCAGGTCATGATCCAAGAAAAATTGCTTCCTCACTGAACTTTTTTCAGTATATGGACTTTGAGCGTCTTCGCTCATACACTGGCTGAAAATCCTCCAGAGTGTATTACAAACATTATGCGAAGCAAGTGCACGATCTCAAACATTTTGTGGCGGGGACAGGTAGTGTGGTAAAACCTGTCGTCTAGTGCTGCGATGAACAGTGAATTGATTGGGACTTACCAATTGGGTAAAAAGGTTTTGACACCTTCCAGTGCAATATCTTTTTATTGAGTGTCACCCTGGTGACACTAGGACTGTTCATTTCTAGGTGCAGAATTATACAAATGACACTAGTGCCATGTGTACATTATACACAGTGTTGATAGTATCCAACATTTACAGTAAAATTACTGTATCTTAATAAATTTCTCAACTGTTGTGAGTGGCATTGATCCTTTTCTTCCCTTTCAGGTAGAAAAACCTTGTCTGTATATGATGAATGTATAATTCCTTTTCATGTTATATTACACCTGTTGTTCCATTTAATCATTAACTTAATAAATGACAAAAGTGTAATTGCGTCTTATTTCGCCCCACAAGTAGCAAAAATAAAACGTAGCCGGAGTCCTTTTACTTATTTTCCTAAGTAAAACTCATACTTATGGTACTGATGTATATGAACAAAAAGATCTGATTGATACTTATATTTGTTCCTACATGAATACAAACCTTGAGCTTTTATTGTCTAGTAAGACACTTCCCTGCAGGGGGCAGGAAGCCCTAACATTGTTCCATGATTAGTGGTAATGACGTATAAAGGTATCGTCATATCTTTCAGTGGTCTGGATGACCATATAAAAGCTGACCCAAGGTTGAGGCACTTATACAAACCCACAGATACAGTACTTTCAAGTAATTCTCTGATTAAACTTCCATCAGGACAACATGGCTTGAGCCCAAAAATGGATTTTGAAGCAAAGCGAAAAATCAAAAATTTTAAGTAATTTTTATTTTTCCTAACATACTTACCGAGAACTACTTTCTTAGGAGTTACCTGTAATCTCCTCTCTACCGACCAGAGTTTTGTGTAGTATACCCTACGCCCGTTTTCTATGGAGGGCTAACCCGGGAGTAAGAGAACGTGCCCCGAGGGTAAACCCGAGCTAGGTCGGCGTCAGCTTGGGTACCGTTAGCCAGTAAGTTCCTCGGATGTTGCAACAAGTCCCTGTAAGGGCAGAAAGGCACTCGGGGAAGGTAGGGAGGGCCATTACCCGAAAGTAGTTCTCGGTAAGTATGTTAGGAAAAATAAAAATTACTTAAAATTTTTGATTTGTTCCAACACAAATACTTACCTCGAACTACTTTCTTAGGAGACTTACACTTTAGGAGGTGGGAGTGGCTTCCTGACCTTCAGACCCAGGAAAGCGGATGCCAAGTAGCCTAGATATGAACTAGGTTCTAAAAAAATGGGAAACGAACGGTAGGGTAAACTACACAAAGAGCTCACGTTAGTGTCTAAGTACTCACCCTTTGAAAAATCTTCTGATGTTGAGTCCAGTAACAAAGTTGCAGAGATGTGTTCTTCATTGGTTACATAAGTGTGGTTATCTCCGATAGGGATAGGAAACGGGGATTAGGGTGAAAAGGAACGAACCTGTGTCTCCTGGTTTTGCTATCCACGATTGTGCCTGGGGCTTCACCGTTAAATCACTTGGAGCGCGGAGATGACTGTCCCAATGGAGAACCCGTCTAAAGACCTTCTTGAGTAATCCTTGAGGTAATGGGCAGTAAAGGTCGACTGGTTCGACCAGGTGCCCGCCCGAAGGATCTGGCCCACTGCCATGTTCTTCTCAAAGGCTAAGTAAGTGCTCAGTCCTCTGATGTCATGGGGCTTAGGAGTACCTGGCACGGCCAGTCCCTCCTCCTTGTAGGCCCTGGCAATAACTTGTCTCAACCAAAAGGATATGGTATTCTTCGATACCTGCTTCTTTGTAACACCTGTGGAGACGAAAAGGCTCTTGATGCCCGGCCGGAGATGTGCAGTCCTCTCAAGGTATTTCCTAATGGCCCGGACAGGGCATAACCTCAAATCCTCTGGATTCCCAGTCCTAGGAATAGATAGCACAGAGAACCCCTCGAATTTAGGATCCCAGACTGCTGGGTTCTGGGTTTTCGCCACGAACGAAGGGACGAACTTGAGGGAGATTTCTCTCCACCCCTTCGAATGAGAGACGTCATAAGACAGCCCATGGATCTCACCTACCCTTTTCGCAGAGGCCAAGGCCAACAAAAAGACCGTCTTGAGAGTGAGATCCCTGTCTACAATATCCTTCATTGGTTCGAACGGGGGGCTACTTAACATCTTCAGAACCCTAGCCAAGTCCCACTGAGGCACCCTAACAGTTTGAGGAGAGCAGGACTGTTCCAAACTCCTGATAAGCATAGAGATGTGTCTAGAGGAGCCCAGGTCGATGCCCTTCAGAAGGAAGACTTGACCCAAGGCTGCTCGTACTCCTTTTATAGCTGGAATTGACATCCCTATCTCGTCTCTGAGATATACTAGAAAGTCTGCGATATCTGAGACTGAGGCTTTGAGGGGTTTGATGCTCTTCGAAGCGCACCACTTCGTGAAAGAGGCCCATTTCACTTGGTAGACCGCTGCCGACGACCTTCTCAGGTATCGCGACATCTTCTTAGCCGTTCCTGACGAATATCCTTCCTTCCTCAGGAGGCGCTCGATAGTTTCCAGGCGTGAAGGCGTAGAGACTGTGGGTTCTCGTGGAACCTGAGAAAGTGTGGCTGATGTAGAAAATCTGGCCTGTCGGGGAGTGGCCACGGAGGATGGCTTGCCAGGTCTTTTAGGTCTGCCAACCACTCTCTCTCCGGCCACCAGGGCGCTACCAAAGTCATCCTTAAGTTCCGGGCAGCCCTTACTCTGTTGAGCACTTGCCTGATCAACGTGAAGGCGGGAAAAGCGTACACGTCTAGGTTGTCCCATTTGTGCTGAAAGGCATCCTCCAAGGCTGCCTTTGGGTCTGGGACAGGAGAATGATGAGCCTGGCTACTTCTGGGAGGAGGGACCACTCTGTTCCTACTATCTGACCCATCCTGCTGAGACCGTCGGCTAGGACGTTCTTCTTCCCGGGGATGAACCTTGCCAATAACACTATCTGGTTCGCCTCCGCCCAATCCAGGATCTCTAGGGCGAGATCGCACAACTCCCTTGATTTTAAGCCTCCTTGCTTCTTTATGTACGCTACTAATGTGGCGTTGTCGCACATCAACGCCACAGTGTTTCCCCTTAGTAGATCGATGAAGTGCAGGCAAGCTTTTTGGACTGCCTTTAACTCTAGGACATTGATGTGTAGGCCTTTCTCCTCGTTCCATCCAGGTTCCTCTCGCCGTCTCGTTGAGGAGAAGGGCTACCCATCCCTGGTTGGAGGCGTCTATGAATAGGAGCATCTCGGGAGGCTCGGTCGCGAAGGGCATCCCCTTGAACGTGTTCGACCGGCAATGCCACCATTCCAGGGAGGGTATTGTGTTTGGCAGGACTGGAATTAATTTCTGGGGCGAGTCCAGTTGGTTCCAGAAGTTCTTCAGGTTCCATTGGACGGCCCTGAGCCTGAGTCTCCCCTGGGGAACCAGTTTCTCCAATGACACCAGATGACCTATTAGCCTTTGCCAGTCCTTCGCCCTCCTGGGTTGCCCCGAAAGGAAAGGGAGAAGGATCTTTATTAGATTGCTTACCCGCTCCTCTGACGGAAAAGCCTTCACTAGTCGGGAATCCAGTGTAATCCCCAAATAGGTCATTCTGGTGGAGGGAGATAGGTTCTATTTTTCTGGGTTGATCATGATACCCAGACCCTTGCAAAACTGGAGAAGTTTTATACCCTGCTCCTTCAAAACGTCCTCTGAGGAGGAAAGAAGCAACCAGTCGTCCAGGTACTGGATGAGGCGAATACCTCGCTCGTGAGCCCACACCGAGACTGTCGTGAAGACTCTCGTGAATACCTGGGGAGCTGTCGACAACCCGAAGCAGAGGGTCTTGAATTGCAGGATCTGGGTACCCCATTTCACCCGGAGAAACTTCCGGCTTGAGGGGTGGACCGGGATTTGGAAGTATGCGTCCTTGAGGTCTATGGTCATCATGTACTCTTTCTCCCTCAAGGACAGCAAGACCGACTTCGGAGTGTCCATTTTGAAATCTGTCTTTCATACAAACTTGTTGAGAGCCGACAGGTCTATCACCGGTCTCCAACCCCCGTCGCCTTTTCTACCAGGAAAAGTCGGCTGTAGAAACCTAGTCCTGGGTGCAGGACCTCCTCCAGGGCGCCCTTCTCCAACATCGAGGACACCTCTTCTTGAAGGGCCGCCCACTTCAACGGGTCCTTGGGTGCCAGCCACTCCGACAGGCTGGCCGGAATCAAAGGTGGGGGTTCCGTTAAGAACGGTAGCCTGTACCCCTCCTTCAGTACGGATACTGTCCAGGGTTCCGCTCCGTGAGCCTTCCATGCTTGCCAATGTCGTCTGAGGCATCCCCCAACCTGAGGCTTGGGCAGGAGTAGGGGGCCTCCCACTCTACCTCCTCCTGGAGGAGTGGCCTGAACGGCCTCACCTGGAGGCAGAATACCCTGTTCTAAACGAGGTAAACGCTGCTGGAGCTCCTCTACGGGGGGGCTGTGGCGCTGAAGCCCACGAGGAAGAAGGGGCTTCTCTCCTCGTCAGGTTAGGAGGGGCCTGAGAAGTAGAGGGCCCGTCTGATGCTGACCTCTTGAAGGAGGGCCTCCTTACCGGTTGAGGCCTGGGAGCGTTCACTTCCTTTCGTTTAGCCACCTTCTCCATAATCTCCTCTAGCTCTTTCAAGGGGAACAAGGAGTCACCCCACACAGGAAGGCTCCTCATGGCCCTCGCCTCCCTGTCTGAGACCTTCCGGGAAAGCTTCGCCAGAATAGTGTCCCTTTTGCGAAGAACCCAGTTCGCTGAAAGGGCAAGGGACTGATACGTAAGGAACTTCAGGGTCTTGCCCCCGGAGATGATAAGCTCTCTCAGGAGGTTTTGTTGCTCCGGGTCTGTTAGGTCATATGTGGCTTGAACACCTACCAGCGTGGAAGCCCACCAGTCCAACCAAGAGGAGACGTGCACCAAGTCTTTCGACATCTCCTCCATCATCGCAGCCTCCAACTGCGAAAAGCAAATCGGGGCTGAGGAGGCTCTGTCCTCCGGGGCACCCTGTCCCAGAACGTCGAGGGCAGGCTCCACTTTGCAGGCTCCCGGTCGTTGTCCCTCTGGCACATAGAACCTACTCTGTGTCTTGAGCCCTTGGAGCAACTTCGAGGAGCTCTGTGTTTTGGGAGCTTCGGCATTGCCTGCCACAACTCTATCAACATGAGCCCGTCCCAGGACGAGATCTCGGGCCACAGGCAGGGCCAGGGAGGTTTTCTGTTGGACGGGTGCCTGCATCACGCGGGTCAGGCTGGACCTCCAGTAGTCCTCGTCGGTTGGGACCGGTTCCTCAATCCGATGATGCCTTCGAATCAGGCCTATTACCTTCCGATACGCCGAGTCCTCGGTCGGGGAGCCTTCTCTACCGTCAGCAGTACCTTCCGCCTGATCCCGAGGAGCCGGGTCACCGGGCACTCCCACCGGGCGCTTCGGTTCTGGAACAACAGGCACTCCCCTGCGGTGGTACCGGTCCGCCCCGGCGGGAACCTCCGCACCAGGTTCGGGGGTCAGAACTGGCATCGCCGTGCCGGCGAGAACTACCGTTCGTGTATTCTCTCTGGGGGACGAGGACGCGGATCCCGTGGGCTGACCCGACGGAGGGAACCGTTCCTTTAAGTCCGAGGGCCGAACCAGCTGTGCTGATTCGGCCAGGCTGCCCGTATGGAAGCACGGTTCCCCACGCTGGGCGGGGTGAGCCGGAAGCTTCGCGGACTTACGCCTGCCTGAAGCGGCCTTCTCGCATTTCTCCCTGCGAGGGTCATATCTGCGTCTGGAGGAAGGCCTTCGCGGCGAGAAATCCCTGGACTGCCGGTCAGGGGAACGCTGCAACTCAGTCTTACGGGGAACGAAGACCCAATCACCGTCGGGGGACCTACTCCTCCTGTACTTCCTCCGTGGAGACCGGGACCGTTTTCTACTGAACCTCGAACGGGATCTTGAGCGGGAACGCCTGCTCCTGGACCGCTCCCTCCGTCGCCGATGCCTCCTCCTCGCTTCCTCTTCTGAAGAGAACGAAGCCCCACCATCTGAAGAGCCCGACGAAACTGTACCACCCGAACGACGGGCAGGAGCGGGGGCTACGGAGGGCTTCGCGACCTGCTGCGTACCAGAGGTCGAGGGTTGTAGGAAGGACTCTGGAACCGCCGTCAGAGGAGCTGGAAAAGAGGTTGGGCGCACTACACTAGGGAACCAGGTATCCAGGCCCTCTTCCATCCGCATTGGGGACCTACCTGGCATTTTAGGGAGCCTCCACCCGAAGGGCTCACTTACCGTTGAGTCCAACTTACCCTGGGCGTCACCAGCCGCTGAAGAACCTGAAACACAGGCCCGTCAAGCGGGCGAAGAAACAGGCACAACATTACTACACCACAAGGGGTCGTCGGAGGAAACGTGCCCCCCAAGCACAAGGGCAGAGTCTCCAGAACCCCCAGACATAGCACTACCAGGCTCCCCACTAGCCTGAGAAGACCCAGCAACCCCCACTTCAAACACATTAGACTCCTGGGGAAGGGCCCTCGGCTCTTTCCCTGCAACGGACTTACCTCGTCCCCTACTCTGGGTAGGGGAAGGCGAGACAGAAGCCCCGTCGGACCGTCCACTGGGTGACGGTAACGGCGAAGAGATGCTAGATTTCCTGGGCGAACGTTTCGACGACTTCTTCTTCTTAGTGCCGTAACGCACCCACTGAATCTCACTCCAGCTAACACACTCAATGCACGTATCCGAAGGCGAGCACACTCTGCCCCTACAGGAAGAGCAAAGGGAATGAGGGTCTACTTAGGGCTTGGAAAGGAACGCTCCACACGACTCTCCGGCTCTAGGCCCAGGACAACGGCGGATCTGCTGCATCGCACACAACCACAAGGCATAGGAACGAAGGGAATCAACAAGGAATACACTTGGGAAGCACAAGGAAGGGCAGTGAACACGCAAGAACACAAGGGATAAGCACAGAGATACCACGCGGTAACCACGCGGGACACAAAGGGTCGTAAGAGACGAGAGCGGCGTGATGGTATCACGACGCGACCAGAGAACTTACTGGCTAACGGGACCCAAGCTGACGCCGACCTAGCTCGGGTTTATCCTCGGGGCACGTTCTCTTACTCCCGGGTTAGCCCTCCATAGAAAACGGGCGTAGGGTATACTACACAAAAATCTGGTCGGTAGAGAGGAGATTACAGGTAACTCCTAAGAAAGTAGTTCGAGGTAAGTATTTGTGTTGGAACAAATCTATTTTTGGGTGAGATGGCCATGCCGTCCTGATGGACCCACCCTCCTTTTTTAGCCAAAGGCTTGGGTAATAATCCCTCTTGAAACTACTATATCTGTAGCACCATGCTCAATGCTACAAGGGATGAGCGCCATCTTGGAGCCCTGTAATAGTAGGGGAGGAAGGGTAACCTTTATAACAGCTCCCCTTCAATTTTGCCACTCTTCCCCTTCAAAGCGAAAACGCTATTCGTGGTGAAGATTGCCATGTGTCCTATGAAGATATACGTCCCCTGATATTATGCGATATTCTTAAGAGAAATTTTAAGGATACTCGCGCCAGGAGTTAGAATTCTGGAGACCTATGGTCAATTCTCTGGGAGTATCACTATAGCCAAATATCCCTTAGAAAACTGTCTATTGGAAGCTTCCATAAGGACAACATGGCCATCTCACCCAAAAATAGATTTTTCGCTTTGCTTCAAAATCAATTATGTAACAAAGTCTCCACTCAAAACTACTCTATCTGCTGCTATCCATGCTTAATTGCAACAAGGAATAGTTCGCCGGGGTGGTACCGGGAGGGGATCCACTGGGTAACCTTGATAACAGCTCCCCTTCAATTTTGCCACTCTTCCCCTCAAAGCGAAAACTCTATTTGGGGTGAAGATTGCTATGCATTGTATCAAGAAATACGTCCCCTGATATTATGCGATATCCTTAAGAGTTATATTAAGGATACTCGCGCCAGGAGTTAGAATTCTGGAGACCTGTGGTCAATTCTCTAGGAGTATCACTGTAGCCAAATATCCCTTAGAAAGCTGCCTAAAGGAGCCTTCCATCGGGACAACATGGCCATCTCATCCAAAAATAGATTTTTCGCTTTGCTCAAAATCTATTATGTAATACCACATGACTGTGAAATAAGGAAGTGTCTCATGTTCGAAGGTTGATTCGAGACATGGGTGGAGGTAAACGAACCACCGTAGCAGACCAAGTCCTAACAGACTTCATGTTCTGAACAGACTACAAATATAGTTACAATAATTCTAACAGTCTTGCCTTCTCCATCATATGGCTCAATACTATACAGTATTCTAGAAGTTTTATTCCAGCTGTGACCATATTGTGGAATGATCTTCCCAATCTCACAGTTGAATTAGTGCAACTTCAGAAGTTCAAACTTGCTGCACATGCTTTAATGTTGAACCAGTTGACAGAAGTCTCATTTCATAGTTTATTATGAAAAGTCTATTTTATAAGTTGTTACAGATCTTAGAATATCTAATATTCATTACTTTTCACATAAAATTTGTTTATTTCCTTTCCTCACTGGGATGCTTTCTTTGTTGCAGTCCTAGGATTTGTAGCATCTTGCTTTTCCAACTAGGTTTTGCTCTACTACTAATAATGATGTTTTCTACTTCTGGTGTCCCTGCTTATACCAACTCATAGAAAACCATCAGTTATTGGTAAAATACTGAAGTTTTGGCTAATATAGAAATTGCTTGAAGCAGACCCCAAACCAATTACTAGTGGAGCAATCGATAATTGTTTACAACACCACGCTCTCCATTTACTCCAAAATAATGCAATCCTGCAGTTCTCATCTTCTTGCACAATAATTAGGTGGTTATCTACATTCTGGGAAAGCAATAATTAGCAAGATATGTTGAGGAAGGGGGAAGGGGTTATAAAAAGAAAATAGCTTGGTTTCCTCACTAAACGACTTGGAACTGACGTGTCAACATAGTCAACCAAACAGAATTCGTGATGCCAGCGTACATAAGCAGAAGTTCGTAATGCCAGCGTACATTTGATATACTGTGTATTCAAAATATACTTAATTAAAAACTGATTAATTACTCAAGTGTCCATAAAATATGCAATTTACAATAACAATAGTGACACTTTTGAGTAATCACTCAATTTTTGATAAAGTATATTTATGATTTTTGAATTTTGACCATATGGTTTAGCAAGGCCATTCAGTGCCCAGGTACTATTGGGGAATTCCTGCAGTTGCATTGTGAAGTCATATTACCATGATTGGCCTGCCCAATGCTCTACACGCAAATTGCATATTACTGAATGGCTACTAATGCTACCCAGCAAGACTTGAACTATACATTAGCCTACTTGAGTGCCCTCTTGGTTATTACCCATGACCTATCCGAGTAGTATTCCATTGGGAAGAGCAAAAGTGATTTCAAATAAGTAGAGCTCCAGGAAAATCCTCAATGCACTAACATTACTACCAAAATGTCAGTCATTACCCAACATTTGGCCAGTTAGAAAGAAATCACTAAATAACGCCAGTGAACACTGAGGGTAATTTAGTTTCTCCTGGAAGGTTCTTTGATACTATGCCTAATTCAAGTAGATGACCTGCTCCACAAGTTATTCTACCTCCAGGACACACTGAACTTGATGATGAAAAGTCTGGACATGTTGATAGACTGGTCATGAATTACATAATTGGTTGACAAAATTAAATTGATGCAAGTCATGAAAATATGTCATTAGATTTTCAATATCCTGTATTATTACTGTTAAACTACAAAATTTTAGAAATGTTTGTACTGTATTCTGTATTTCATTGGATCATATACAGTATGTATACTGCTATTATCCATCATAGGACGCTTGTTGATTTAGATTTTCAATAATTAATTTACGACCAGCTGCGCATAGTCTTTCATTTTTACAAGTTCATGTTTTTTTTTTTTTTTGAATAAACATAGACTGTGTGTGTTATCACAACTCCTATAAAGATAACTTAGGAGACATAGAGTTAACCTTCAATGAGGCAAGTGTCAAATCATGGGGCAAGTGGTATAAGAAAAGTCTTTCCCATCAATTAATTATGAGTTACTTGAATTCTAGGGCTGAGGAAGAGACATGTCACTCAATCTCTCCCACCTTGTTTTATGGATCTCTGTATGTATGGGTAGTACTTACACTGCACTGCCTACTTTACACAATAATGAAGGGTCTTTACAGCATCCCTTTAGCTAAAGCTACATAGTTATGTCTTATTTTCATCTATTCTTGGCCTCTTAAAGAATTTCTTTAAAATAAAGAGAACCTAGAAATATGAAATGATCTCTAAGTTTTAGATTACGAAACTCAAATTCCATATTGACATTCATCAACCAAGGATCAGTCATTAGAGAACTATATGTGATAAGTTTAAAAAGGGAATAAAACAATACTTGATTTAGCAAAGAGCAGCTACATAATTGAGGAATATTTCAATTGAATTTGTGCCAATGGGTGCCTGGGAGGCCATTTGGCAGACAGCTCCTCTCAGACTGCCTCCTTCCACAAGTGGTTTTGAGTCTGGTGGTGCACCAGTATAGAATGAAAATAAGTCTAGAATCCACTTACTTTCCTCCTGAAAGGTTTTAATATTGTATGGTGCTCATCTGAGCACATTGAAACTGTTACAAATATACTGTATTTAAAAGTTAAAAATCTTATAAAACTTATTTCAATACTTATCGCAAGCTCACTACTGTTCCTCTTCTGGATGGAACAAATTTGACTTTACTAATCTAATAAAATAAATTTCACTATAAGGTATGATACTCCAGAACATGCTCCTAGCTATACCTGCTTATAGTAGCAACATGATCAAATGCATGATCACCTTAACTCTGGCTTATCAATCTCCTCCAGTAATGAAAAAGTACTTACACTTAAGACTACCTCTAACTACTAAAAGTGGGGAGAGGCACTAGGAAAGTTTGCTATATACAATACAGTAGTAAAATAAGCTATTCTATTACATAAATTGTTTTAAACATTCCAAAGTTCATTGCAGATGGGGGTAGTACAAAAACCATCCTCAAACCTCAAATGAAAGACAAGATTCAACTTATAGTCTTATCTTATACCAGTTTTGCTACTTTCCTGACCTGTCTCGGTCACAGTAAGTACCTTCACTTTAAATTTATTCACACCCTAGCTTGTTGAGAAATGTTTACCGATACAGTAACCACTCGAGTAATGATCAACCTAGAAAATTCCTAGCCTAACATAACTTGGTTCTAAACTAATATAACCTTTTTAATCGTCTGTCATATCACAGGAAGAATTGTTTTAGGTAAGGCTGCTAGATCTGTCATTACAAAGCATAATGCCCTAGCCTGGTCCTTACTCGTTTTACAGCATACAAGTACTTTTAGACAATCTTATTTAACACCAATCAAAAACTGGATTCCTTCACAAAATTAAGAACCTGGTTTTACAATATCATGCCACTGTCAGTACCATCATCTTTTTTTTTTTTTTTACATTTAGCTTCCATGAATCTATTCCTAGACAACATAACTGAAATATGTCTGATTTCCTCCCACTAGGAAGAAACCCACTCCACACAACAGTCCTTCATGGACCACTATGTTACGGCAGACCATGTACTGTACTTTGTGTATCAAAAATTACAAATTTGGAGATAATTCGTATTTTTCCCTAACTAATACAAACCTGGAGTTATTTATGAGGATATTCTTTCAGCGGCAGCTGGAGGTAGCCCTTAGACTTTAATTGTGAGGTAGCAACCCTGCTTAACTGCTTAGCGGGTAGGAAGGGGGTGGCTGGGGGATACCTAGCCACCTCTACATATGCTCTCACAGCAGTGAGAGATGTCACTTTTTACTGCAGGCATAACTTCTGGGGGACAGGTGATGGCGGGTCAATTTATATA
Source organism: Palaemon carinicauda (assembly GCF_036898095.1). Lineage (NCBI taxonomy): Eukaryota > Metazoa > Arthropoda > Malacostraca > Decapoda > Palaemonidae > Palaemon > Palaemon carinicauda. The sequence continues at coordinate 82,644,944 of NC_090732.1, read as the reverse complement.
AATAACTCCAGGTTTATATTAGTTTGGGTAAAATACAAATTACCTCCGAATTTGTCATTTGTTCCCATACTAACAAACCTTCCGTTATTAGTGTGGATGGCTCACTCTTAGGTGGGTGGAAGTCCTTGATCTGGCATGGACATTGACCCTGTTTTACCTAGTACAGTATATGACTGTGGTCTAGGAAAAACTTTGACACCTCACTGAAATATACAAAGTGAGTATACTCGCGGCCTGCGCAATTTAGTAAAATAGAGGTTGTTATTTGTATGAACGTCCAAGTTTAAATAGGAAAAACAACAAGACATATCCCATTGCTCCCTCAGTGGACAGTATAAAAATTTTATAATTTATACTAGCTACACAAGGGAAGCGATAATTACCTGCAGAGGTTGAAGCCAGCTTTCAGTGCTGTACCCCAAGGGAGGGGAAGATGAAGGAAGGAAAGCCAGACATTCTTCTCATTCATCCCAGTCTTAACCCGAGTAACCAATGCCCTCAACTAACTGCTACTTGTCCATTAAAGAGGTTGAGGTATCTTTAACCATTTGTATAACAGCCACCACAGTACCGATAGTAAACGTATCGAGTCTCCTGTGGGTCACATCTTTAAGGTTATGGGCTGTGAATATGATTTGTCTTTTCCACACACCCGCTTGGAGAACCTGCAACACGGAAAAGTTGCGTTTAAATGCCAGAGAAGTACTGATTCCCTTACGTCATGGGCTCTAGGTCGACAAGGTCTAGCACCCCAGATTTTGAGTCTTGGTAATAAACTCAGGGACGAAGCCGAGCATCACTTCCCCCCATCCCCTTGAATAGGCGATGTCATACGAGAGGCCATGAAGTTCACCAACTCTCTTTGCTGAGGCTAAAGCGAGCAGGAACGCCGGATTCAAAGTAAGATTTTGATCAGTTGCATGGCGTAATGATTCGTAGGGAGGTCCTTTTAATGACCTTAAGACGCGAACCCGTTCCAAGGAGGAGGCCTGATCTCTGACCGGGAGCAAGTGATCTCATAACTTCGTATGAGTGATGAAAGCTCCAACGAAGAGGAAATGTCGACCCCTTTCAGTTTGAAGGCAAGGCTTAAGGCTGAGCGATAGCCTTTCACCGCTGATACTGAAAGGAGCTTTTCCTCCCGAAGGTATACAAGAAACTCCACTATTACTGGAATAGTGGCATCGAGTGGAGATATTCCTTCCACGACACCAAACACAGAAGACTCTCCATTTTGCCTGGTAGACCAAGGCTGAGGACCTACGCAAGTGTCCGGACATTCGTTCCACAACTTGTCGTGAAAAGCTCTTCTGAAAGAGGAGATGCTGGATAGTCTCCACACGTGAAGTCAAAGCGACTGCACGGTCTTGTGGAAGGTGTTCGCATGAGGCTGTGGTCGTGAAGGGAATTCTCTCGGTAGATCTACGAGAAGTTGCAGGTCTAGGAGCCACTCTGCGTAATGTCATAGTGGAGCTACAAAGGTCATCATTAGATCTTTGGATGCTCTGGTTTTGTTGAGCAGTCTTCCCATCAGACAAAACGGGGAAAGGCGTACATGTCGATGTTGTCCCACCGTTGTTGGAATGCATCTTGCCATAGAGGCTGAGGGTCTGGAACTGGAGAACAGTACAGCAGAAGCTTGCTGTTCAGAAACATTGCGAAGAGGTCTACAGTCAGGGAACCCCACAAAGTCAGGACTTTGTTGGCTATCTGATGATTCAAAGACCATTGGAGCCTACTATCTGAGATGCTCTGCTCAGATTGTCCGTGAGCACATTCCTCTTGCCAGGAATGAATCTAGCTGATAGAGCCACCGAATGTTCTTCTGACCATCTGAGGATCTTTACTGCAAAAACGTACCGCCAATTGTTTATGTAAGCCACTACTGTGGTGTTTTCGCTCATCAACACCACAGAGTGACCTGCCAGCAACTGTTGGAACTGATGAAGAGCCAGGTAGGCTGCTCTCATCTCTAGAAGATTTATGATTCTGACCAAAGGCCGGAGATCGTATGGTGCAGCAGGTGAGCACCCCACCCTTCTTTTGATGCATCTGTGAAGAGCATCAAATCCGGAGGGGGAACGAGAAGATTCTAACCTCATCGAAGGTTTTCGTCTATCTTCCACCAACTCAAATCCGTCACCTGATCCCGAGTTATGAGAACTCGGGTGTCTGGTGGATCGGAGTGTTGGATCCACATGGCCTTTAGCTGCCAGTGCAGGGATCTTATCCTGAGGTAGGCATTTGGAACAAGATGGATGAGAGAGGTTAGGTGGCCTAGCAGACTCAACCAACAAGAGGCTGGAAGAACTTTCCTGTGGAAGGGAGCAGCCAAATCTTTCAGCCTGTGCACTCTTTCGTCTGATGGGAAGACTTTCTCTAGGACGGTGTCTATGATCATTCTGAGGTATACCAGTCTCTTTGATGGTTACAGTGATGACTTCTCGTGACTTATCAGGACCCCTAGATTCTGACAAAACTTGAGAAGCATGTCTTGGTGGCAAAGAAGGGTCGTCTCCAAGTCTACAAGGATCAGCCAGTCATCCAGATATCTGAGAAGATGGATGCCGTTCCTGTGAGCCCAAGATGACACTAGGGCGAACACCCTGACCAAAGCATATAACCTTGAAATGGTATGCCTTTCCTTCGTGAATGAATCTTAGATACTTCCTCTAAGACGGATGTATTGGGATCTGGAAATATGCGTCCTTCAGATCCAGTGTGCACATGAAGTCCCTTGGACGTACCACTTGGATGACCGTGTCTGCTGTCTCCATTCTGAACTGAGTGTGTTGGACAAACTTGTTCAGAGGGGAGAGATTGATGACTGGTCTTCAGACTCCAGTCGTCTTTTTCACCAAAAAATTTGACTGTAAAAGCCTGGAGACCTGTCCACTACATCTTGGAGAGCACCCTACTGCAGCATGGTCTGGACTTCGGCCCTGAGGGCCAGCTCCTCTGCAGATCCCTTTGCATAGAAGCCTAGATGTACTGGATCCCGAGTCAGAGGAGGGAGAGATTGAATGAACGGGACGCGATACCTTAGGCCAATTACATCTACAGTACCGTCCAGGGATCTGCCCCGTGAAGCTGCCACCTCTGCCAGCAGCACTGTAGGCATTCTCCCAGAGGTGGTACATGATGAGGAATGCCATTGCTACTGGGAAAGGCCACCTCCCTTTCCTCTCAAGGATTTGGACCCTTTTTGTCCCTTGGACTGAAAGGGCCAGTTAGATACCTTAGAAGGTCCCAAGGACCTAGAAGTTGACTGGTTAGAGGAAGGTGCTTGCTGACGCCGAGAAGACTGGGAAGGTCTACCATAGGACCGAGATGTCATGGCCCTATTGAGAAGAAAATCTTGGACGATTTCCTCCATCGCTCAGCAGCTCTCTCTATCTCCTCCGGAACAAAGAGAAAAGAACCCTCGAGAGTAGAATTCCTCAACCGAGAGACATCCACTTTCGGCACCTGCTTACAGAACCGAACTATGACGGTATCCCTCCTCTTGAGTATAGCATTTGCCCACAGGTTGACAACGTGGTGTGACAGAAACTCAAGAGTCCGGGTACATGACATTACGAAGGACTCCGTCTTCCTGGCCGACTCCTTTGACAGATCGTGGGAGCGAACCATGAAGCCTAGGGATCCCAACCACAGATCTAGCCACGAAGCAGCATGCATGGCATACTCCGCGCATCTCTCTATGTTTAAGAGCTCAACTGCCGACAGTGAGGCCTTCAGAGAGTAGAGGGTTTGTGTGGAAACTCCCTTCGTTAGGGACTCTACCGAAGGGTTGAGGGTCATGGTGGAATGTGGTTCCCCTTCGATCTCGTAGTACTTCCTTTGTAACACAAAAGGAAGTGGCAGAGACAGAGGAGGAACCTGCCCTTAAGGTACTAGAAGTTCCAGCTATCTGGGAGATAACTTTCCTCTTAGCAGCTGTCAAACCTTTAAATCAGGGCAAAGCCGCACTGGACCTGGAAGGCTTCTGGGTCCCGAATATTTCATCGAGAACCATATCCTTCCCTTCCTGGATGGTGGAACCAGGAGTGGACAGCCTGTTAATGGCCCTCATACAGGCGAGGACCTGCTGAAAGTTATGTTCCTATTCCCTTCTCTCCTGTTCATAATGATAGTTCGGACAGGCCGCCTTTGGAAGATTCTCATCCTCCGAGTCTAAGGGGTCGTCCACCTCCAGGCTCATGTCCAGTCTGGGGTAGGTCTGGATCGTCAACTGAAACCGTAGATGGGCCCAGCACTGGGGACCACATCTGTGCCTCAGCCTCCCTTGATACGGCGTTCTTCAGTTTCGTCTTGGAGTCCTTCGATTCCCTACACACAGGGTATTCCTCCACGGTCTTAGGAGGGGGAACCTGCGAAGCCTTCGAGGACTTAGACGAAGCCTTGGCAGTAGGAGCTGGAGGCTCCTCCAATGAAAGACGAACAGAAACCGGACGCTGATCCGGAAGCACTACCTCAATGTCTTAAGGGTTGAAGGGATGGATCGCGATCTCCCTGGGCGAGCCTATGTCCCTACTCGTCCAAGGGTGGATGATGTAGGCGAGAGGTGGAGTTACGCCTCTCATCTGCCTCTTCTGCTTCTTAGTAATGACTTCCTTTAGCTTCACTGGTGTGAAAGGCAATTTTGCCATATAAGAGTCAGAAGGACCTTGGTCTTCTGCACACGATCGGGGTGGAGGTGGTCTGTGAGCTTTGTCTGCCTTCAATCTCCTTCTGGGGTCTTGACTCCCAGCTGACGAGCTCGACGAGGGTTCCAGAGGGATTCTAGGGGTAGCCCTGACTGGAACATTTGGGGGTTGTGGCAGTGGAGGTGCCAACTTCAGATCCTTCAGGATATTGAACATGAAGGTTGATGCCCAAGGAGGAAGCTCTGAATCCCTAGATACACCCTGGAGGTCCCTAGAAGTGTCTCTCGGATGCGGAGGAAGGTCCAGCCTAATAGGCACATTTGCGAACCGATTAGGAGGCTCCTTGAACCCTTCTGGGAAGGGTGTCAGTCAGGCGATTTTCTCGTGAAATCGCAAGATTCACGAGCAAAATTGCGAGCTTCACACATCAACGTACGTGTTTCACAAGCAGAAGTGCTTGCAACAGCAGCACTAAAAGCTACAGAGGAAGAGGAAGGTCTAGCAACTTCCTGCTGCCCCAGAGGAACACCTACGTCTGACGAAGTCAGCAGAGGAGGCCTCTGAGTGGGGACTAATCTAGAAGGAGAACGAACCACAGCGGGACGCGTCTCCAAGCGTTGCGTAGGCGAGCACATAGCTAAAACTCCCCAGGCTGTGAAAGGCACTGAGGGTTTAGCTGGACTCCTATCTGAGGAATCGTCAAGCTCATCATCAGGTTCAGTCCGAGGTCATTTAGAAGGTTTGGTTGAGGGGCTACACCCTAATCGCGAACGTGGGGTTCCTTATCTTGATGTTTGTGAACGCCACGAGTGCCTATCTCGCAAACGAGAAAGTCGTTCTCCTGAACGATACCCTCACAAGCGCGAACGCCACCCTCATGATCGTGAGCGTTGTCCTCGCGAGCACTAGTATCGTCCTCGTGATCTAGATCGTGACGATCTAAACCGCGAGCGTCTGGACCTAGGTCTAGACCTCGCTCGCTATCGTGAAAAACGCGATCGAGAGACTCGTCCTCGTGAGGATGAATGCCTCCGAAGAGAGCGTTGAAACCTATGGTCTCGTGAGCGCGAAACTCTAGAGCGTTAGCGTCTTCTAGGCGAAGAACGCTCTGATCGGAATGACCTACAATCATTACGAACTTTCGATCGTTGCGAATGACAATCAGGGGATAAGTTCCAGAAGGGTGAGGCGATGGCGATGCTCGTCCCTTAGCGCTGCTGGTGGAAGGCGCGCTGATCCCCGCAAGATCATCACCTGCAACCTGGGGGTTCTTTTTGGAAAAAAACAGAGGGTTGAGGGTTAAGGGACGATGAGGTCTCAGGATGGAGAGAGGGTTCGTCGTCGGCATTGGGGTAGAATGCGAACAATCACCTCTTCCACGCGTAAAAATACCAGGGGAAGGCGACAGATGGACCTCGCACAACTCCAGAGCGTCAGATGTCGACGGCTCCGGAGAAGGTTCCCTCGTGGCACCAAGCGGAAGAAGATGCTGCAGCTCCTCCTTTGAAGGGGCCCTGAAACTCCTGAGGACGACCACACCTGCAGCAGATCTGAAAAGGAGGAAGGCTGGAGGAGAAGTTGCTCCTCCAGGGGAAGCAACCCCCCCTCCCCCTCCGTGCCCTGGGATTGCCAAGGAGATAAGCGATCTGCGCTCCTACTCGCCCATCCCTCGTGACAGCGCACGCGAGGAGCTTTTGAGAGAGATTTGGGGGTGCGAGAAGAAGAACACGCACCGCTCGCCCGAGCGAGAACGATCGCGCTTAGCCTTCTTCCTACGCCGCCCAAACTTTGTCCATTGGGAGGCAGACCATTCCCTACACTCTGTGCAGGGCGAACCCTGCTTGCAACGATGCCCTCGGCACGTAGGACACTGAGAGTGCGGGTCGGTCTCAAATAACGACATGAAGATCCCGCACGCGACACCCTTTCGCCCTGGAAACGTTCGCATGGTGAAGGCGATCGTAAAAGAAGAACACGCACACCTGTAAAGAGAAAGCAAAAATCAATAAGTCCAATGACAATCAGGAGAGCAGACATGTCCGGTCTTTACTGAGTTAAAGAAAAACTGATGTCTCTCACCACTGTGAGAGTACATATAGAGGTGGCTGGGTAACCCCTAGCCACCCCCTGCCTACCTGCTAAGCGGTTAGGCAGGGTTGCTGCCTCCAATTAAAGTCTAATGGGTACCTCCAGTTGCCTCTGAAAGAATATCCACATAAATAACGGAAGGTTTGTTAGTATGGGAACAAAGCTTTTTTTAGTTTCCTAGGCTTACACTCTGGGCAATGTTGAACTTGAACAATTTTGGAAGACATACCATTCTATCCTGCATTAAACCGAAAAAACAAAAGCAAGAGTAGACTGTGCAGTACATGTAAATGCTAGCGACGACTAGAGGAGAATGACCTGCAAAAACAAAGGTAGCCATGCGTTTACCCTGGTCATAACCATAATGAGGCAATAGCCACACATGGTTAGAGGAACGTTAAGGAAAATAGAGGAATGTATCTGGTAGCGAAATCTTGGTTTTTCTTCTAGATAAGTTGGTCAGATTTGTTCCTTCTGCAGGAGTAATAGTAATGAACTTTGGGAAGTATTTGAAATAATAAAGATTTTCTGATTACACCCCTCAACTTACCACAAAACTACACTTAAGAGGACATAGGAACTCCTCATGTACAGGGTGCACTTAGTTAAAAGCAAAGCTTTGTGCCTGAGAATTCATTTGATATAAATTACCTGTAAATAGTAATACAATAGTTCATACATATTAAGTCAGCATGCTTAGGTAATGAAGAGAATGTATATCCTTATATGGAAACCTATTTAAATAGATAGGAATATAATTTTCTAAAGTCAAACACCAATTAAGTAATCTTCAAGTTCAAAGATGTAAATGTCACTACAGTACTAAAAAAATACAATTCTGCCAGACCAAACAAAATATTAATAAAAATTTATTTTATTGCTATATACTCCTGATGTTCATGTTACTTCTCTTAAAATGTGCTTATATCAACATTTACCACAAAAATTATATTTTATGTTTTCTTTGCTTTCAATAACCTTGGGCTTCTAGTATACTAGTGTATTGAGTCAATCTAGTAAATAATTGCAATAACCATGGTGTGGGTAGGCCATAACATCTTTTGTCTTCCAGTCACAAAGTTGAACCTAATCCCTATCCTCTTTACATCACTAATTATTGAGGAGGAAGGAAGGCATGTATATGAATATCAAGTGAGTATATTAATACATTTCATTAGCAAACTTGCTGATTTCTATGAAACCTCACTGACGGTCATGTTGCTGAATCCCACACTGATGGAGGTCGGTCAGTGAAGTTAGAAATAGGCCATTAATATACCCAAATTAAAAGGCTTATCCAATACCCTAGATTCTTAGTCTAGGATCTTGGTAACAACGTATTTCAAACTAAAGTTTTCAATATCTTGATTCCCCCAAAATGTTTTCCTAGTTTGTAATAACGTGATCCTCCAGGTTGTGTTCCTAAATACCCATTTTATACCTAATCACTTTATATAATTTACTTAACATGTTCCAAATGAAAAATCTAATCTAAGTCAATTAATTTTTTTAATAAAACAAACCCAGTTACTTGAATCATCACCATCACCAAATACAGAACCTAAAATGCAACAATCTTGATAAGTAAACATGTTTCTTTAAGACAATGCTTAGCGAATGCCAACTTGAGTATGACACCGAGCTGCTGCTAAAACCCTTTTAAAGAAATATTTCAGCACATATCAATAGATGTACCACTATTCTAATAAGATGAAATCCAAAATTCACATCATCTAACTTTGATCCAACTACTTGTGAGCCCCCTTGACCAAAATTTTAATAAGGGTGGCACAATTTTGTTAAAATGATATTTCAGTTCCTAATCCAACTAAACAGAAAATGGAGCTACTTGAGTCATCCTGGTGTTTTTAGAGACCCTGAACTTATTGCGGCAAATGGTGGAAAGTTGTATAGGTCCATATTTGACTTGTCCTCTTAGTAAGGCATCCACCTTCCAACCTCGAGGAACTGGAACTGGAGAACAAAACACCTATCAACTTTTTGAGATGCAGCAAACATCCTCAATTGGTCATCCCTATCATTCGCTTGGAAGAAGCGATCTTTCTATGCTTAACCGATATACTAAAATGTTTGATTTTATGAGAATATAGCGAGAAGAGAGGCCTATTTCCCTTAACTTCGTCCAGGTTAATGGCACTTCTGCTATCCGGTATAGGGATACAAAATTCCCCCTTTAATGTATATAAATTACTGTTTTGTCGTCTAAATACATTGCCTCACATTTCCTATTACCAGCGATTTCTACAATGCATCTGTGATGAGAGAAGCTTGGAACCCTCACGAACAAGGAAACTCCCAGTGATAACCAATAAGAATTGTCCCACCAATTAAGTATTTGAAGCAGAGTCTTAATCAGCTTTTTCTTTATTTCAAGAGTAATCTTTGAGATGGATTCAGTAGAAACTTCTCAAAAGTGACCAGGACTCTCTAGTTCTCAGTAATTTATGTAACTGTATACCGATTGACCTCGATCCCTTCCAAAAACATGATGAAAAACAACAAAACCCTTACCAAGTTATCCAAAACGAAATGCGACCAATCATCCTTTATTGGAACTTTTAAGATATAGATTTGATATATGAATACTTCACATAATATAAATCATTGTCATAATGGGAGGACTGAAAGATAAAATGATTTAATAGGCATCTTTGATCCTGGACAACACCCATGGCCTGTGGTGTGGGCCATACCTGTTGAAAATTTATGGCCTGTGGTGTAGGCCACACCTGTTAAAAATTTATGGCCTGTGGTGTAGGCCATACCTATAAAAAAAATTATGGCCTGTGGTGTAGGCCATACCTGTTAAAACTTTATGGCCTGTGATGTAGGCCATACCTATCAAAAATTTATGGCCTACACCTTAAAAATTTATGACCTGTGGTGTAGGCCATACCTGCTAAGAATTTGAAAAAGTTTTCTTTTATTCATTTACAGCTGCCAGACTAAATGACTACTATTCAGTAAGAGACCCTTTCATTCCAATCCATAATATTGTCATGCCCACTTAGTACAGTAAAACTGTCATGTTTCCACCATGATCTCATCTCTAGCATCACCTGCCATTCAACAATGATATAGAAACAAAAGTTAAAACTTATTTAATGGCACGGGTATTTGGTAGTTTTAATTGACTCTGCTTAGTCAGTAAAAAATATTATTTCAAAAATATATACATGAACTCTGACTAGACTATATTAAATGTACAAAACATCAAGCAGTGAAACTGAAATGCATTTCAATTCTTCATATCATTAAGAGATAACATATCTTGATCTGTCCTCATTTAGTTATTTAGAAACATTAGTGAAACAAAAATTTATTATATTACTACTTGAACAGCAAAAGGCCTACCATCTATTCAAAAATATCTTTTCATAATGTTAAAAAATCTTTGAAAATTCATTATGGTAAGTTAGTGATGTAAATTTCATCAACTTCTTAAGAACTTGTCGATTATTAACATTCATATACTTTCAAGAGAATTGATTACTATAATCTAACATGAACAAAAACTTCATTCAATTACCTCATAAAAAAATTTATTTAAAGAAGATCTTTTGTTGACACAACCATGGGTACAAGAGAATACATTAATTTGCCTAATATCCTTATTTAATCAGTAACAGAGGTTAGGCTACCTAACCTCCACTACATAGTTCCAATTTTAGTATATTTACAACCAAAGTAAGTACTTGAGATCACAGTTTTGAAGTGAATGAGAAATTTTTTTTCACTAGAGCTAACGGTGAATTAACACTATAAAATTAGAGCTGTATATATAAAACAAGAGCACTTTAAGATTTCTGACCTCCACCAAAGGTTAATGGAGTCGTCCATGGCTTAAGATCTATTCTATGGTGGAAATTTCATCAATTTGCTTCAATGTTATTTTTAAAATGCAAATCCTGCTCATCTTCAAAAATTAATGAGGTCGTCCATGACCTAAGATCTATGTGGTGAAAATTTCGCCAAAAACAATCAAATTTTTTTACGCAATCTTTAAAATTGTGAAAAATACCAATCCAGATCTGGATCATCTTCAAAATTTAATGGGGTCGTCCATGACCTAAGATCTATCGGTGGTGAAAATTTTGTCAAAATCCGTCAAGCTGTTTTGACGTAATTCTGTCCACAGACAAATAATTAATCTGATTCGAAAACATATCCTCCTCCCAATTTCATTGGTGGAGGTGATAAGCCATCTTAATGGACCATCAAATGAGAGAAGACAGAATAAAATTGAAAGATATTGATTTGCATATCCTTTAGAAAATTTTTCTTAATTAAATACTTCCTTAAGATAATGCCTTTGCACATCTACCAGATTTTTCTTCTTGGCCTGGAAAATCCCTTTAAAAAATAAAATAAGCTTTCCCTTTTGTTCACTCCTAATGGGAACCTCCATACATGCATTAGGCTACGGACTTTGTTAAACTAGGTACTAGCACCTACTTCATTGCAGCTAGGGAAAACTCAAGAAGTGCTGGTGTTTAAGCCTACATAAGACTGGCTAACTGCCACTTGAAACATGATTCAACTGTTTATCTGAAGTTTTAAGTTTTTTAAAATTATCTTCATGAATCAAATGGTTGATCAAGAGTGACTACTTTAGCAAGTGAAGAAATATAAGGTTCATGAGACTGGCTCACTTCAATTTGAAATGGGATTCAAATGCATGTCTCTTCGAAAGAGAGTGAACTAGAATTTGAAAATGCAAGGGGTTTTGCAGTAGAAAAAACTGAAGTACACAGAATTTGAGGCTCCAAGAGATTATTTTGACTGTTAGATAATATGCACCATAGAACCCTTATTGAGTGGTGCATTAGAACCACTAGGCAAACCTTACGGGTTGAGTGGCATTATCCCTGCCATAACCAACTAACTTTGTCTTTTCCAGATTGACCTTTAAACTAAGTTGTTTTTATACTTTTGGAACTTTATTTGGTTGGCAACCATTTGAACATATTTTGTCATAAGAGGAACAGTAAGGCCTTCACCATCTTCACAACAACGATCTAAATCACAATATTGCCCCGGATGAGACACAAAGAGAATTCGGATAAAAAAATCCCATGATGAATTTACGCAGTAACTACAAACTTAATATTACTAATAACCAAAGTAATTTACGAGAGTAGTTGACGTGCTATATCAAGGACGACGAAGAATTTGAAAACCTACAAATATCAAGGTTATAGCCATGTCGCTCAGTTGTCTCATACTAACTAAAGGCCCAAGGGAAGAAAACAGAAAATTTTTCTGCTGTTTGGGGTAAACGCCATTTATAAGCAAGTTTCGAAAGAGAAGCAACATGAACATCTGCGGAGGTTCACAGAAATAAATTCTACAGTAAAAGACAATTCTTTTCTTTTAATTCAAACCTCTCACGAAAATAATAAAGCAGCAGGAAAAATGGGTTTAGTTTCATTAAAAAATAATAGACATCTCTGTAACAAGGTGTGGCTTTTACATTAACCTTCAATTCTACTGTAATACAAATACATGCCTTCATAAGATACTGTACATACTTTACCTGGAGGGGGTCATAACATAAAGCAGAATATACAAAAAATTTATTTAGTCAATACTGTAATTACATAAATACTGTGGTAAAGTTCCTATTTTTAGGCCTCCACCAATCATGGATGCAGTGTACTGCACATAACTTTATATATAATATATATACTGTATTTATATATATTTATATACATTCTCTCACTTCCTAGCCTCTATCAGAGCTCTCATATTTTTGCATCAATAAATAAACCAAATAAAACAAAAACTCAGAAATCTTTATTCAAAATCTCAGCAAATCAACTGCACTATTGTGTTGTGTAATAATTTAAAACTTGTCTTTAGCTGGACATGTGCCACTAAACCCACTTCATGCATGATGGCAACTGGCAAAATCACAGCCAAGTTGAGCTATCACCATCCGCGATTAGAACTCGCATTACCTATAATGTTTCCTTCTTGATTCACTTCTGCATTCACTACAGTTTGCAAACATGGGCCAAAACACACTTTAAATTAATCCAGCAAAAATGACTGGCTAATAAAGAAGAATATGTGCAGTACTCAGCCAGAAGCCACTTTTTTTTTACCTACTTGGAAATGTAGAGGTCCATGTTAAACTTTTCCCTCAGGGGGCCGCAATACAATATAATCGCTGATTCTCTTAAGCAACACTGACCAAAAATACACAATGTAACGTCTTTGTGCTGTTAAGTGAAAAAGTCACCGTAGATTTTCAGCGAATTTAAAAGTCAGGAATTTTCAAATCACCTCATAGTCCTAACTAATGCAAGTTGAACATATGGTCCCATCCACATTTAACTGTCCAGACTTCAACACAATGTAACTATCTATAATCCATATGTTCACCCTTAAACTCTCATTCTTTCACTCAAAAATCTTCTTTGCTAATCATTCAAAGGCAACTTAAAGATTTAGTGAATGAGCAGGTTAGTCTTCCCTCATTTGAGGCAGTCCAATCATGGGCTTCCTAAAGAAACTTCGGACTTGTCACTCCCATTCGGTCGTTCCGGGGGGTTTAGACGTCAGATCATACATAATGCGGCTGATTCCAGGCACTGCATGTATTTCTGCAACTATCTTATTAACCAACTGAAATGGAATACATACCAATTAAAATGTATTTAATAGAGGAACACCTTAATAAATTATATTCACCATATATTCACAGCAGATTGTAAAACTAACACAATTATCATGACTAATAATCCAGGATACTTTATGACAACAGAAGTGAATGACTCTTCTATTTAATAACTGTGTAAATACAACAGACACACAACATATATAATTGGAACTAATGCTAACTAACATAAGATCCATCTTATGGAGCTACAGTTCATCTTGCATTGTATGAAAATTATTCAAAATCCTTGGCTGCAACCCATAAGCCCAAATTAATACAATAATTTTTGCCTTTCATTTTTCATTTTATTCCCTTCCCTCACTGGGGTACTTTCCATTGGAGCCATAGGGATTGCAGCATCCTGTTTTTCCAATTTGGGTTGTAGCTCAGCTACAATAATCATAATCTGTTCCCTTTGGTGTCTTCCAATGTAGCTATCCAGCTATAAATTAACCTCATTAAAGAAAAATTCCCCAGAGCAAACCTCACATGTCTCCACAAAGAAAATTTAACAAGTTTGTACAATTTGAATAAAATTGACAACAATTTATCAGTAATTTTATCTTGCTAAAGCAAATAGTGTTTATGTATTTCATATTTTTCCTAATTTACCAGCATTCAAAATAATGATATTTTACATAAAAACTTATGGCTTTCTTTAAAGGTAAATATTGAAAAATATATACTGATTGGATTGGATTTAATGCTTTGAATCATATTCCCCCCGTGGAGCCAGGGAGGGCCAACTAGGGTGCAACAGGAAAGGGAGAGCTGCAGCTGTACTAAGAGCAGGAGTTATAAGAGGTTGGAAAGCAAGATAGAAAGAAGGAAAAGGGAACAATGAGATGAAAGTAAAAATACAATTTACAGTACTTTATTCACTTATAGCTCCATCCTAATGACTGTTTTTAATCTCAATGTCAAACAACAGATCATGAGTATAATAAGTATACTGCTTTTCTTATAAATAATAAGCATACAAAAATTATCTTTAAAACAATTCATATAAGTATCTTAATGAAGCACGTGTTCCTTCATTATGAAAAATCTAAAACCAAACCTTGCCATGATGAATATATATTTATTTTCCTAAGACCCTGATATATGTAGATTAAATTCATCAATATTGTTATAGAGCCTGTGAGAAAAGTTTATTTTTACTTATCAAAAGTTGATGTAAAGATGAAACATTGTAATTTGTAATTCAAAGATGACGTATTCTAGAACAAAATTTACTGGTAGATTCTCAAAAATACTTTGAAGCCGCCTGACGTGTGTATTGTGTGTAGTTTAGCCCTGAATTTTCAAGAAAACATCTGTGGTTCATATAAGAAAAAAATGTGGGGCGTGGGGGCATTCAGAAGAGACATGATTCTTCCAACGTTGCGTGCATTTGTAGAGACATTTTGTGATACTCATTGTGACCCAGCATTTACATTTCAATTAAAACGCTGCTGAAATTTAAAAGATAAGGAAGTCTTGGAAGATCAAACATCATCAGAAGCCATGTTCCTGATTAACATCTTTTAGATTCGAAACTGCATTCTGAAATTCTGATGATGACCTTCATTAGTTCTGGATCCTGTCTTCATCTGAATCTCAAATTATAGACGACGAATCTCTGTAAATCACTTCAAATAAGTTTGCTTATAGGTAGTAAGTTGGCCAGGGCACCAGCCACCCCTAGAGATACTACCGCTAGAGAGTTATGGGGTCCTTTGACTGGCCAGACAGTACTACATTGGATCCTTCTCTCTGGTTACGGTTCACTTTCCCTTTGCCTACACATACACCAAATATTCTGGCCTATTCTTTACTTATTTTCCTTTGTCCTCATACACCTGATAAACTGATGTTACCAAACAATTCTTCTTCACCCATGGGTTTACTGCACTGTAATTGTTCAGTGGCCACTTTCCTCTTGGTAAGGATAGTGCCATAGCCTCTGTACCATGGTCTTCCACTGTCTTGGGTTAGAGTTCTTTTGCTTGACGGTACACTCGGGTACACTATTCTATCTAATTTCTCTTCCTCTTGTTTTGTTAAAGTTTTTGTAGTTTATGTAGGAATTGTTTATTGTAATATTGTTACTGTTCTTAAAATACTTAAATTTTCCTTGTTTCCAAAAGTATTACTTAGATCAGGAAATACTGTGGCGGGATGTTACAAAAAACAACCCACACACCCTTGATCACTCTAACAGACAATTGTCTCCTCAACACAAACTTTCCCCTTACATTATCATGCAGCTGGACTCTTGCACAGGGAGGATATTGAAATAAAGACAAAACATAACCTTAAAACTATATTGGCAAAAAAAAAAAAAAAAAAAAAAAAAAAAAAAAAAAAAAAAAAAAAAAAAAAAAAAAAAAAATTAAGCCAAATTTAATCCTCCATATCCCACCCACCCCCCCTCCTTTGCCAAATCCTTCACACAACTTACCTGATTTTTTTCCATTACCCAATTGCAGTCGGGAACAGGATCTCTGCTTCAAGTAACTGGGCCTTCATATACTCTCTCATTCACTAATTCCACATCGCTATCATTCATTGTTCTATCCTGATTCCCATCTATACTCCTATCACCTAATATATCATGCACTATCCCATCTATCTTACTATCATCTGGCCCTAAAATCTCACTTATTTCTGTTAAAAATTAATCCATCACATCAAAACCATTTCCTATTTTAACAAAAGAATCATTCATGCTAATCATTCTCCTATCTCTCATTCTCGCGTTCGCCATTCTTTCTTTTACATCTAACGAAAAACCACACACACTTTAGTTATCATTCATACTCAGCCACGTTTCTATTTCATCTGTATTAACACATTTATCTTCCATACTCACCTGTACATTTACATCCTTGTCCTGCTTATTTTACTTCCACCAATACCTACAAATTTTTCCTGTTTTAACCTCACTAAAAAATTTCAAACGCTTCTTTTTCCTATATTCAATTAACACTCCCAATTGCCTATTTTCTAGCCCCAACTTCTCATGCATACTAGGTTCATTCTTACTCATTTCCAACCAATTATTCATCCCAATCTCACGAACATCGATCCTATTCGCTCCACACACCAGGAGAATTCACCCAGCTCAACCCTCTGACTACCTAGTTTCCCAAACTTCCTAGCTGATTTAATCCCTTCTTCCTACAAACCCTAGCTATATGCCCATCTACATCACATCCAGTACATTTAGCACGCTGCTCCTCGTAAAATGACCATCCTTACCACAATTGCTGCAAATCACATTGCTATATACCCAGTCATACCACACCTATAACACTTGACCATTTTCTCTTTCTTACACTCACTAATACGATGGCCTGTCTCACCACACCAGAAACACGCTCCTAATGCCCATCTACACTCATTCTTATGTCCTACCTTCCCGCACCTATAACACTTCTCTTCATGGACACAACTACCTGACCTACCTTGCTGTGCACTAGAACTCCTATCTCTCCAAATCCGATTTCCCTGTCTAAACCCTTCATTTGTCCTTACAGGTATTCCCACATTACTCGCCCTAACACTTCTATCTACTATACTATCAGCTACCCTCATCGGTCCTCTCATAACAGCAAAAAACTACAAATTTTGGCACATTTTCCTCCGTTCCAGTTCTCACATTCACAGATTTACTTTCTTTCATACACCTATCCAACTCGTAATCCTCAACTATCTCTAAAATATTATCCAATATTAATCTCTTTCTCGTCCACCTCATTTTCTCCTTCCATTTCAAATTATTAAACTCCGACACATTCTCTGGTAAGGAACACAAAAACTTCATTATTTCTTTATTCTCATTTATGCCTTCATCCCCATACAGCATCTTGCTAACGTTTCCAACCTACAAACATACATAGATATCGCTTCTCCTACATTCATCCGTGCCTCATCAAAATCTCTTACGCTTATACCTAACACTCCCTTTCATATGTTTTACCTGTTCAATTATTATCTTTTTCACACTTTCATACTCAACATCCCCTATACACATTATCCCACCATACATTGTCAGCAAATATCCTGTTAAATATTCTCCTTATTCCCTAACCCGAACTCTCTTAATATCATCATATTTAGCCTGACAGAACCTTTCATACTCTCTAAAAATATCATACACATCCCTACTGCTGTGTTCATTAAACCTTTCACACCCAGGTACCTCTCATAAACAGTGTTTTACAAACTTCCTCAACTTCATTCTCACTACTATCTTCACTGCCTAATCCCTCGTTTCCTTCTCCCTCATTTGAATATAATGTATCTAATTCAACACTTAAATTCTTATCCTTAACTATTCCCTTCTTACCCTTTTTCTTACTTACCACTTTCACCCATTCATGATCATCCTCACTCTCATCCTGACTTAAAATTTTCTTTTCATTCTTTACACAACTTTTAACTTTCTTCTCATTCTTCCTCTTACCTTTCTGTTCAAACTTACTATGCCTCATCCCTTTACTTCACTATCACTTTCTTCCCAATTATCCCTTACCTTAGCCTTCTCTTCCGCTATCAACCCTTTACCTAAAGCAGAAGTCGCCACTACGACTGCATCTTAACCTTCACCCAAGAATGTTTTCTCATTCCCATTACTTGCCCCATCATAGCTTCCATTCGTTTCTCCATTTGTTCCTCATTCTCTTGCATCCTTATCTCAAAACCTTCTTCCACCCTTTCTACAGTTCCCTTAAGCGCTCTCAGTTCTTTTTGCTTCTTCTTATTCTCACAACTTAACCTCTTATTCTTGTGCAACAATGTCTCCTCACGTTCCTTACTTGGCCCAATTCCTCCCTTAATACCTTTAATTGCTCTTCCATTTTCATCAACCTTAAATCTAATTTCTAATCCTTTTTTGCCCTCCGTTCAACAGTCCAGCTACCAATACCACCACAGCAGTCCCTGCTCAGACACCAAAGTAATGTGGCGGGATGTCACAAAAAACAACCCCCACACCCTTGATCACTCCTCAAAACAAACTTTCCCCTTATGTTTATCTTACAGCTGGACTCTTGCACAGGAAGGATATTGAAATAAAGACAAAAGATAACCTTGAAATTATCTTTCTTACAAACTAAAACAAATAACAGCACTTATACCAACAGTCTTTATCAAAACAAACAATCATTACACCAACTAACAAACTAACTCTCTCTCTCTCTCTCTCTCTCTCTCTCTCTCTCACTCTCTGGAGACTGGTAATGATGACCAGATAAAGGGTTTCCAAACATATAGATCAGACAGAACAAATAGGAATCAAGGGGGAACTGCAATATATGGAGGGGGAACTGCAATATATGGAAGAGACATAAATCAAGGAAAAGTCTGTGAAAAATACAGCAACACAATGTGAATTGATTGCGGTAGAATTTGAATTTGAAAAACTAGTAAATATTGTAGTTTACAGACCCCCAAATACTAAGGAGTTTGACATAATAATAGAAAAAAATAGATGATATATGTAAAAACCATAAAGACTGGAATATACTCCTATCCGGAGATTTTAACTTTCCTCTCGTGGATTGGAGAGAACGGATAGAAGAAAGTGGTTGTATATATACATATAAAAAAGACACTAATAGTAGCGCAGAAGATAAGAGGTAATTTGAAAAGCTTCAAGATATGCTATTAGAACATAATATGCAACAAATAAACCACATTCCAACAAGAAAGGAAAATGTCCTAGATCTAGTATTTGTGAATAAGGTGAATTATGTTAAACAAATAATAGCGTATAACACGGGAATTTCAGATCACAATGTCATAGAATTAATAGTCCATTCCAAAGCAAGTAATCGCAGAGATAATCAAAGCACAAAACGTTGGGAAGGATATGGAAAATATAATTTTTATAAAAATATAAAATGGTCAGAAATAAATGAGGAACTGAACAAAGAATGGAAAAATGTATTCGTAAGTGATAATATACAGGTAAATAAGGACATACTGTACAAAATACTGGAGAAAATTGTTGAAAAATATGTACCGAAAAAAAAACAATAAACAACAGACATGCATACCAAGAGACAGAAGGATCGTATTTCAGAAAATTAGAAAGTGGAAGAAAAATCTTGCAAAAGAAAAAAATGTGTGGAAAATGATGGAAATAAAAAGTAAGATAGAAAATGCAGAGCAAAAGATTATACAATCGAAAGAAAATGAAAAAAGGGACTTAGAAGAAAGGACACTTCAAAATATCAAAAAAACCTCAAAGTACTTTACTCCTATGCAAAAAAGATGAATAAAGGGAGATTAGAAATAGGTCCTCTAAGAATTGAAGGACGGTTAACGAATAAAAAAAGGAAATATGCAACATATTAGCAGAAAAACATAAGAGTGAGTTCACGCCAAGAATTGCGAATGAGAAAAATGAAACAGAAATAAGAGAAGAAAATGTTGAATATCTAACGGATATAGATATTAATGAAGCAGATATTGTCAAGGCTATAAGCGAAATTAAAAATGGATCGGCAGCCGGACCAGCGATTTTGTTAAAAAAACTGCACACACTATCTATCGCGAAGCTGCTTGCAATACTGCTAAGACAAAGTATAGATATGAGCGAGATATATGTTAAACATAAATTAGCTTATATAACCCCTATTTTCAAAAGTGTATCAAGACTAGAGGCAAGCAATTATAGACCAGTTAGTCTAACATCACATATGAAAGTGTATGAGAGGGTAATAAAAAGAAAATAATGAATCATTTGGTCAAAAATAATTTGTTTAATATAGGTCAACACGGTTTTGTGCCCGAAAAAAGTACACAAACCCAACTGATAGCACACTATGAAAACATATACAAAATTATGGTAAATGAAAAAGACACAGATGTGATCTATCTAGATTTTGCAAAAGCCTTTGACAAGGTAGACCATAATATATTAGAGAAAAAAATGAAGCATAATATTGTGGGAAAGATAGGAAAATGGGTAAAAGAATTCCTGCAAAACAGAAAACAGATAGAGGTTGCAAATGACGAGAAATCAGATGAAGATCAGGCAATATCTGGCATGCCACAAAGTACGGTATTAGCTGCACTGCTGTTTGTTATTATGATCTTAGACATAGACTGTGATGTTAAAAACTCTGTAGCGAGAAGTTTTGCCGATGACACAAGAATAAGTAGAGAAATTACTTGTGAAGAAGATAGGAACTCACTACAAAGAGATCTAAACAAAATATATGAATGGGCGGAGATAAATAGGATGGTATTTAACTCCGATAAATTTGAATCAATAAATTATGGAAAGAGAGAAGGAATGGTATATGCATACAAGGGACCTAATAACGAGACAATCACAAACAAGGAAGCAATTAAAGACCTTGGTGTAATGTTAAATAGGATTATGTTATGCAATGACCAAATAGCAACACTGTTGGCTAAATGTAAAGCAAGAATGGGAATGTTATTCAGACACTTTAAAACAAGAAAAGCTGAACACATGATTATGCTTTACAAAACCTATGTACGTAGTACACTCGAGTACTGCAATGTGATATGGTACCCACAATACCAAAAAGGATATTGCACAAATAGTGTGTGTACAAAGGTCCTATACTGCTAGAATAGAAGAAGTTAAGGACCTTGACTATTGGGAAAGACTGCAATTTTTAAAACTATACAGTCTAGAAAGGAGAAGAGAATGCTACATGATAATACAAGCATGGAAGCAAATAGAAGGAATTACTGAAAATATCATGGAGCTAAAAATATCAGAAAGAGCAAGCCGAGGTAGATTAATAGTGCCCAAAACTATACCAGGAAAACTAAGGAAGGCGCACAGGACATTAATCCACTACGCACCAGCATCGATAATGCAGCGACTATTTAATGCGCTGCCAGCTCATCTAAGATACACATCAGGAGCGAGCGTAAATGTGTTTATGAAAAAGCTTGATAAATACCTAAGATGCATCCCAGACCATCCAAGACTGGAAGATGCAAAATACACCGTAAGATGCATTAGCAACTCTCTGGTGGATATAGGAGGTGCCTCACACTGAGGGACCTGGGGGAACCCAAACATAGAATAAGGTAAGGATTTGTCAACCCCCCCAACCAAAAAAAAGAAATAAAGCAAAAATTAATCCTCCACAATACCAGGTAAGGACTAGTTATAGTCCAGTAATCTAAATACCTTTATTAAACAGTCTGGAGCCAGTATTTTAAATTGTATCTTTAGATGGCTTATTAAAAGTAACCTAGACCAGGTCAGTAAATTTTAACCATGGTAAATTGCTTTTGATTAAATTTGTCCTATCTCTTTCCTTCACTGGTATCCCACCTCCAGTAGTGTAGTGTGGACCTGGAAGTCAGCAATATGAACATCAGGGAAGTTAATAGAAATAAACTGAATTGTAATGATAAAGTTCCTCATTTCTATTTGCATCTAATCTTCATATAGATGCCAACCCTTCCAGCCATTGCCTAGTAGTTTGAAGATAACAGGAATAATTTTGACTTAGAAACTAAATAAACAAAAAGACAGGCACATCAGTTACCATAACACTAGAATGCTTATTGAAGGGAAAGAGGGGAAAATTTGTAAAATTTCAAAATCTTATAGGTAATGATTGATAAAACAGCTTCTGGAGAAGCAAAATGTACATTAGGGTAAGTTCACAGAAATAAGAGAAGAAAAGAAATTGGAGTAAACAAATTCAGAAGAAATCAGATGGAAACTTAATGAGGTTGAAACCATGTTTGTCATTATTTTTTTGTGCTGTGCAAAGAAATGGTACTTGATGATAAAAACACCTAGAGGTAATAATGACCGATACATCTTAAGAATTTGAAATAAATCCTAATTCTTGAAATAAAATTATATAAATATTCAACTCGAGTTCATCTGCCAATCAGCATCTGTTTGAAAAGCTCAACTATATGTGTTTGTAAAGATACACAAGTACTGTACAGTATTTGTTATTGTATACATGGGTTTCCCCGTCAGCCGCCACCATTTTGGTTACTCGTTCACCTGACTTTACCATTATTACTAATAAGCTACAACCCTATTTGTAAAAGTAGGTTGCTATAAGCCCAAGGGCTCTAACAAGGAGAGTGAACCCAAGGGCTTTAACAAGCACATTGTGGAAATGAGTATACCCTCAAGCAATAGAATTCTAAGGCAAGGCAGTGGAAGACCTTGGTATATTCTATGGAATAAAGAACAGGAGTTTGATTCTGGAGTGTCCTCCTAGAAGAAGTGCTTACAATAGCTAACGTCTCTCTTCTACCCTTACCAAGTGGTAAGTAGCCACCAAACAATTAGTGTACAGTACGGTCCCGAATTATGCGTGTTCGAACTATGCGATTCCCCATTTATGTGGTCGCTAGCTTTCAAAAATGAATTTTCTGTATCTGCGAAGTGAAGCACTACAAAAGGTATGAAATCTATTGTCTTTTTTAAGTATATTGGTAGCGCTAAATAATGTGCTTGATAATAAATGTTACAAAACGATATTTACCTTACATTTTATTAACAATTTCATAATAAATATGTTATTTTCCTTAGTAAAATAAATTTTTGAATATACTTGCCCGATGATCATGTAGCTGTCAACTCTGTTGCCCGACAGAAATCTAAGGTCGGGATACGCCAGCGATCGCTATACAGGTGGGGGTGTACACAACAGCGCCATCTGTGAGCAGGTACTCAAGTACTTCTTATCAACAAGAACTCAATTTTCTCCTCGGTCCACTGGTTCTCTATGGGGAGGAAGGGAGGGTCCTTAAATTCATGATCATCGGGTAAGTATATTCAAAAATTTATTTTACTAAGGAAAATAACATTTTTCAATATTAATCTTACCCGATGATCATTTAGCTGATTCACACCCAGGGTGGTGGGTGGAGACCAGCATACATGTTAACATTAGAAGCTAAGTATCCCGTATTTCATTTTAGCAGTTATTCAAAATAACAAACATAAAATAAATAAGTACCTGGTAAGGAAGTCGACTTGAACCATTACTCTGCCTTTTTAAGTACGTCTTCCTTACTGAGCCTGAGCGACTCCTAGGAGCTGAAGTATGAAGGGTTGCAACCCATACTAAAGGTCCTCATCAAAACCTCTAATCTAGGCGCTTCTCAAGAAATGATTTTGACCACCCGCCAAATCAAGTAGGATGCGAAAGGCTTCTTAGCCTTCCGGACAACCCAAAAATATTTCAAGAGAAAGATTAAAAAGGTTCTGGAATTAGGGAATTGTAGTGGTGGAGCCCCCACCACTACTGCACTCGTTGCTACGAATGGTCCCAGAGTGTAGCAGTTCTCGTAAAGAGACTGGACATTCTTAAGATAAAAGACGCGAACACTGATTTGCTTTTCCAATAGGTTGCGTCGAATATATTTTGCAGAGATCTATTTTGGTTAAAGGTCACGGAAGTTGTGACAGTTCTAACTTCGTGTGTCCTTACCTTCAGCCAAGCTTGGTCTTCCTCATTCAGAGGGGAATGAGCTTCTCGTATTAACAGTCTGATAAAAATAGGATAAAGAATTCTCTGACATAGGCAAAGATGAATTCTTAACTGAACACCATAAAGCTTCAGACGGGCCTCGTAAAGGTTTTAAAATAGAACTTAAGAGCTCTTACAGGACATAATACTCTTTCTAGTTCATTTCCAACCATACGATAAGTTTGGAATATCGAACGATATTGGTCAAGGCCGAGAAGGCAGCTCGTGTTTGGCTAGAAAACCAAGATGTAGAACATGTAGCCGTTTCGGATGAGAATCCGATGTTCTTGCTGAAGGCATGAATCTCACTGACTCTTTTAGCTGTGGTTAAGCATATCAGGAAAAGAGTCTTAAAGGTGAGATCTTTCAGGGAGGCTGATTGAAGTGGTTCGAACCTGTCTAACATAAGGAATCTTAGAGCCACGTCTAAATTCCAACCAGGTGTAACCAAACGACGCTCCTTCGTGGTCTCAAAAGACTTAATGAGGTCCTGTAGATCTTTATTGTTGGAAAGATCTAAGCCTCTGTGACGGAAGACTGATGCCAACATGCTTCTGTAACCCTTGATAGTGGGAGTTGAAAGAGATCGCTCTTTCCTCAGATTTAAGAGGAAGTCAGCTATTTGAGTTACAGAGGTACTGGTCGAGGATACGGATACTGACTTGCACCAGTTTCGGAAGATTTCCCACTTCGATTGGTAGACTCTAAGGGTGGATGTTCTCCTTGCTCTAGCAATCGCTCTGGTTGCCTCCTTCGAAAAACCTCTAGTTCTCGAGAGTCTTTCGATACTCTGAAGGCAGTGAGACGAAGAGCGTGGAGGCCTTGGAGTACCTTCTTACGCGTGGCAGACGTAGCAGGTCCACCCTTAGGGGAAGAGTTCTGGGAACGTCTACTAGCCATCGAAGTACCTCGGTAAGTTATTCTCTCGCGGGCCAGAGGGAAGCAACTAGTGTCAACTTTGTCCCTTCGTGAGAGGCGAACTTCTGCAGTACCTTGT
Source organism: Palaemon carinicauda (assembly GCF_036898095.1). Taxonomy (NCBI): domain Eukaryota; kingdom Metazoa; phylum Arthropoda; class Malacostraca; order Decapoda; family Palaemonidae; genus Palaemon; species Palaemon carinicauda. The sequence goes on along the minus strand of NC_090732.1, from coordinate 82,620,038 downwards.
TGACAATCTAGAACGGAGGGAATGCATATAGATCTAGATGAGACCAATCTAGTATAAAGGCATCTAAAAGAACTACTGCTGGGTACGGGATAGGTGAGCAAAGTATTGAGAGCCTCTTGGACATCGAGGTTGCGAAGAGATCTATGGTTGGCTGGCCCCAGGTGACCCAAAGTCTCTTGCATACATCCTTGTGGAGGGTTCAATATGGAGGAATTATTGTCCCTTCCTACTGAGACAATCTGCTAAGACATTCAAGTTGCCTTGGAAGAAACTTGTTACTAGTGAAAAGTCTAGACCTGTTGAACAGGAGAGGAGGTCACTTGCGAACTCGTACCATGTCAGAGAGTAGGTCCCTCCTTGCTAGGAGATGTACATCAAAGCAGGGAGTTGTCCGTGTTCACCTCCACTACTTTGCCTTGAAGGAGAGACCTGAAGCTTTTCCAGGTCAGACGTACTGCCAGAAGCTTCTTGCAGTTGAAATGCATTGTCCTTTGACTCGAGTTCCATAATCCCGAGCATTCCCTACCGCCGAAGGTCGCACCCCAGCCTACGTCCGATGCGTCTGAGAAGAGAACGTGGTTGGGAGTCTGAACAGTCAGGGGAAAACCCTATTAAAGGTTGATAAAGTCCTTTCATCAAGTCAGACCAGACTTATCTTCCGGAAACCGGGATCGAGACCGCTTCTAGCGTCTTGTCCTTTTCCAGTGAAGAGCTAGATGAAACCGAAGAAGACGGAGGTGTAGTCTTCCAAGTGACACCAATTGAACCACGGATGACAGTGTCCTAACCAGACTCATCCACAGCCTGACAGGGCCGTGTTCCTTCTTCAGCATCTTCTGGATGGATAGCAGGGCTGGGGGTTGATCGTCTTGTTCAGCCATGTCCTCATCAGAGGGTTCCTCATCCGAAACTGATGAGGAAACGGCAACGGAGTGGGCAACGTCTGACTCGCTGAATCCGGTCGTACTGGTGGATGCGTGACGGAGCCGGACACAAGATCATGGTACTGCTGCACAGTCTGTGAATTGTCAACCATGGGGAAGCGAGGAAGTACAGCGACAACCCGAAACTGTCTAGACTGTCTGGGTTGTGCAGACAACCCCTTATCGGGTTGCTGAGGTTGCCGCACTGCGTCACAACAAGTCACCTCTGCTGGTTGTTGAACGTCTTCCCAGTGACACACTGAACGTCCACAACCACCTCCGAGAGTCGCTTAACGTCAACGTGCGACTGGCAACCCACACTGGGTCGCACCGGTGGAGGAACCATCTCAACTGGCGGACGTGAGTAGGATACCTCAGCGTCAACAGGGCGTACAACCAACCGGTAGGAAGGTTGTTGGCAAGAAGGTTCTTCTCCGTAAAAAATCCTCTATCAAGGACTAAGCTTGGACTGCATGTCTTGCAACAAAGCCCAAGGTCTATGGGAGCAGGTGTGGCAACAGACGGGGTTAGCGACTGAAGCGGAACCATTTACCCTCCCTGGAAGCATGTTATGCTTTAATTAAAGTCCATAGGAGGCTAAGCAGCTTAAGGCTCCTCTCCAAATGACAGAGTCCTCAAGGGAATATCAGAAGGAGGGAGAACAGCACTTTCTCATCTACAGGAACCATGTCCGAGAAAAGCTAGGTTATCTCAGTGAGGGTTTCACTGGTGCATAAGCAGCAGACCAGAAGGCAACATTATGAAACTGCTTGACAGTCTGTGAACTGTCAAAAACTGAACTGTCAACCCCAACAGGTGCGTGAGGACATACAGCACTGGTGTATTAGTAGCACACCAGAAGGCAACGTCATGTAACTGTTTGACAGTCTGTGAGTTGGCAACAACCAAAGCTGTGTGGGGAAGCCTCAACTCCTGACTGACTAGTTTGCTGTGGGCGAGTGGCGGTAACCACAGTGTGCTGCGGAGGCTGACACACCGTGTCAAAACACGGCAGCTTGTGGTAGCTCACGCACGGCAACGGAGTGCTCCGTGTGTCTGTGGGAGTCAGCATGCGTCTGGCAGGGAGACTGCGCATGGGTGGAGGAGCTCTCACAACAAGAGTGTGGGAGCAGGCAGCCATGCCGGGCGCACAACCGTGGCAGGCTGTAGGCCAACGGGTGCATCGTCAACCTTCTCCGCAGTCGGAGTGTGGGAGCTGGCAACAACAAAAGCGGAGTGCTGGTGCGTGGGAGGGACTGCCGTGGGTTGCGGAGCATGCCGCATTGCGGCAAAACACGGCAGCTTGACAGCACCTCCCCACTGCTGATGCGGTAGCTCACGCATGTCAACGGAGGGTGCAGCATGAACATGCGTCTGGCAGGGTCGACTGCGCATCGGTGGTGGAGCTCTCACAGGTGGAGTGTGGGAGCAGGCAGCCGCAGTATCTGCTGAGCGCACAACCGTGGCAGGTTGTAGGTTAACAGGTGCAGTGTCAACCTTCTCAGCACGATACTCCTGCATGAAGGAAGCAAGCTGAGACTGCATATCTGCAGCATGGACCACTAGGGTCTATAAAAGACGGCAACAAACGGAGCTACTGTCCGTTGTGACTGAGGGTCTAAAACAGCTGGTGCGGCAACAGACGGAGTTACTGCCTGTTGCGGTACCACCTTGCCTCTCTCGGAAGGTGTGCAGTCGTCGGATGACTGCATCGAGTCCGAACTGACCCAGTGGCTACACCTAGGCCGTTGGACTTGCGCGGAAGGGACCGACTTGCATTTAAAAAGCTGCAAGATTTGGTCCATGGTTTCTGCGAGAAACCTCTTCCGCAGACGAGGAATAAATGGGCTCTCTCGTCTTTGTGTGGGTGGGGTGATCATGTCGGCAACGTGTGTAGATACACCCGAAACCACGGAGGGAAACGTCTGTCCGTCGATCAAGGCCTGTGGAACCCATAAGTCCTTCGACATTACTTCTCCCCTGGGCTTGGGAGCTTGTAATAGGTATCGGACTAGGTGAACAACTGGCACGAACAGACGAACCCTCGAATGCAACACTGTAACACTTTGCGCATATCACTTTATCACTTTTGATTTTCTGTTTGCACTTATTTCACTGAAATCGAAACTTTAACTGATTTCCACCTGAAACACGCAATCCTATCCTTCATTAAAAGGTAGTAATTGCGAAAACAGTTAACAATGCAACAGAAAAACATAATTAAAGATAAAGAATTCAGTGGCTGGAAAAGAGACTAAACACTTAGATCAAAAAAACTACGTTTAAAATCTCTCACCGCATAAAGCCTGGGAACAAGAATAAAACTCTAGAAACGTTTTACCTTCTTCCCCTACAGCGACAAGGGAGAAGAGTAAAAAACGAGAACAACGTTACCCGCTTGAACGAAACGTTTATTCTCCTCTCTCTCCCTCCGTCTCTATCCTTCTCTCTCTTCTCTCTTGACTTAGAACCAAAGAGAAGAGCCCAATATATATCGTTAAAACATATTATTGCTAAAGGGAAAAACTGAAATGTTTCCCAAATAAAAAGTTCCTTTATTTAGAATTTAAACCATTTAAGCTAAGAAAGAATGAACGAAACGCTAGAATCGGTTTACTCTTACTGCAACGTGAAACCGTGAAATACTCTCTCTCTATCGTAACGATAGAGCGCAAGTTGAACGTTCTGAACGTCAACAACTGCGGAGACAAAACTAAACGATAGTTCATCTTTGAAAAAAGTACGAGACTATCAAAGAAATTCTTTCAAAAACATAAAATTAAAAAAGGTATAAATTCTTAAAAGGTAAAAACGATATGACGGGTTCAAAGTTAATTAACTTCGGTTCCAAGTAAGGACCGCCTACTATTAGGAAAGGTCGCATATAAACAAACATAAAAATTAATTTTTATAAGTTTATAATAAATGGAAAGTTAATCGAAGAGGCCTTAAAGGCGGAGAGATATAAAATAAATAGATCTATAACTTGTTAAGCAAAATTACCAAAAACCTAAACACACTTCCGTCTAAGGGAAGGGTCGGCCATTTAAAAGTGAAAGAGAGTCCATACTCTCTTCGAGTCCATACTCTCTTCGGCACCATAATTAAATCTATCCAAAACGAGATCAAGTTTTGAAATGAAGATAAAACCCCTGCATAGCGAAAGCTCAAAACTGGAATAGTGTACTTCACCAAATCAATGTGAAAACAAATCCAGTTAGGGACGGCGTATTTAGTAGGTCTTGCCTGTGGCACGACAGAGGAAAAATTGAGTTCTTGTTGACAAGAAGTACTTGAGTACCTGCTCACAGATGGCGCTGTTGTGTACACCCCCACCTGTATAGCGATCGCTGGCATATCCCGACCTTAGATTTCTGTCGGGCAACAGAGTTGACAGCTACATGATCATCGGGTAAGATTAATATTGAAAAAGCCTATTTATGGAAAAATTCCATATCAACAACGAATTCAACTGTAACTATGCTAGTCCAGCTGACAAAATATAACAGAATTGTGGTTACGTTCTTGGCAATCTTCATCATTCTCTAACCTTATGATAATTTTAATGGTAGTGTTAATGAAGAATGGCTGCAGAGTAATAGTGTAGAGAAGTATGATAAATATAGAAACAAAAATGTGGAAGTAAAGTGCAAGGTAAGTGAGGCAAAGAGGGCAGCTGACCTGAGGTGGGGTCAGGGATTGGGTCGTTCATATGAAGAGAATAAGAAGTTTTGGAAAGAAGTGAAGAGAGTAAGGAAGGCTGGCTCAAGAATTGAAGAGACAATGAAAGATGGAAATGGAAGGTTGTTAAAAGGAGAGGAGGCAAGGAAAAGATGGGCGGAATATTTTGAAAGTTTACTGAATGTTGAGGATAATAGGGAGGCAGATATAATTGTTGTTGCAGGTGATGAGGTGCCGGTGATGGGAGATGAGAATGAGAGAGAGAGATTACAAGAGGAAGTGAGGAGAGCACTAGATGAAACTAGAGTAGGAAAAGCATCTGGTATGGATGGTGTGAGAGCTGAGAGGTTGAAGGAAGGGGGTGTGACTGTACTTGAATGGTTGGTGAGATTGTTTAACCCTTTTACCCCCAAAGGACGTACTGGTACGTTTCACAAAAGCCATCCTTTTACCCCCATGGACGTACCGGTACGTCCATGCAAAAAAATGCTATAAAAATTAATTTTTTCATATTTTTGATAATTTTTCAAGAAAATTCAGGCCTTTTTCAAGAGAATGAGACCAACCTGACCTCTCTATGACAAAAATTAAGGCTGTTAGAGCAATTTAAAGAAAATATTCTGCAAAATGTGCTGGGGATAAAATAACCCCTTGGGGGTTAAGGGTTGGAAATTTCCAAAGAGCCTGGGGGTAAAAGGGTTAATATGTGTTTTGTGTTGTCAATGGTACCAGTGGATTGGGTTTGTGCATGTATTGTACCACTAAATAAGGGTAAAGGAGATGTGCATGAGTGTTGTAATTCAAGGGGTATTAGTTTGTTGAGTTTGGTTGGAAAAGTGTATGGTAGAGTACTGATTTATAGGATTAAGAAAAAAACAGAGAATGCAATTTTAGAAGTACAGAGTGGTTTTAGAAGAGGTAGGGGTTGTATGAATCAGATTTTTACAGTTGGGCAGATATGCGAGAAATATTTAGCAAAAGGTAAGGAGGTGTATGCTGCGTTATGGATCTAGAGAAAGCGTATGATAGAGTTGATAGGGAAGCAATGTGGAATGTGATGAGGTTATATGGAGTTGTAGGAAGGTTGTTGCAAGCAGTGAAAAGTTTCTACAAAGGTAGTAAAGCATGTGTTAGGATAGAAAATGAAGTGAGCGATTGGTTTCCGGTGAGAGTGGAGCTGAGACAGGGATGTGTGATGTCACCGTGGTTGTTTAATTTGTATGTTGATGGAGTGGTGAGAGAGGTGAATGCTCGAGTGCTTGGACAAGGATTGAAACTGGTAGACGAGAATGATCATGAATGGGAGGTAAATCAGTTGTTGTTTGCGGATGATACTGTACTGGTTGCAGACGCGCAAGAGAAGCTTGGCCGATTAGTGACAGAATTTGGAAGGGTGTGTGAGAGAAGGAAGTCGAGAGTTAATGTGGGTAAGAGTAAGGTTATGAGATGTACGAGAAGGGAAGGTGGTGCGAGGTTGAATGTCATGTTGAATGGAGAGTTACTTGAGGAGGTGGATCAGTTTAAGTACTTGGGGTCTGTTGTTGCAGCAAATGGTGGAGTGGAACCAGATGTATGTCAGAGAGTGAATGAAGGATGCAAAGTGTTGGAGGCAGTTAAGGAAGTACAGTGATACCTCGGTACTCGACCATAATCCGTTCGAGATCCGTGTTCGACCTCCGATTTGTTCGAGTACCGAATTTTTTTTCCCCATAAGAAATAATGGTATATATTCTATTCCGTTCCCAAGCACTCGAACAGGCCCAAAATATTAATAAAACGTGTACCTAAACAACAATAATTATCTAAATGTGTATGAAATTGGTCAGAAAATCCTATAAAACAATTTTAAACCATTTACTGTACTAAAATAAAACAATTTTAAACCATTTTCTGTACTGTAGTGAACATACCTTTGAGCAGCGGTTCGATGGCATACAGGGATGGAAGGGGGAGGTTACTGCTTGGAAGGAGAGTCCCCTTCCATGATGTGGCGGGGTAGTTCTCCTTCAGGAGTTGTTTCTCTCTCCAATGAAAGGGTGGGCAGATCTATTTCAGGGGTTTCTTCTCTTCTTTGTCTCTTCTTTGGAGGAGAAACAGGCTTTGATGTAGCAGCTTTCTTTTCTTTTGTGAAAAACTGGTCTATTGTTAATTGTTTCTTCCTCCTCTGCAGTATTCTTCGAAAATGATACATGACACTATCATTAAACATATGCACTGCCCGGTTTGCTACTGCAATTTCTGGGTGGTATTTTTCAGCAAAAGCCTGCACATCTGCCCACTTGGAACAAATTTCATTGATGAGAGAACTTGGAACATCCTCCCTTACCTCATCCTCTTCTGAAGATTCCTGCTCCACAATCAGATCCTGCTGCTGTTGTTGTTGCAGGTGCAACAATTCCTCCACAGTCAACTCGGTAGAATGGCTTTCTACAAGCTCATCAATATCATCCTTGTCGACCTCAAGCCCCAAACTCCTGCCCATGACAACAATTTCCTCAACGACATCAGTGTCATCAGAAATTACAGGGGTAGCAGTGCTTGGACCCGCCTCTGGTTGGAAACCTTCAAACTCCCTCTCTGTGACACATGATGGCCACAGCTTACGCCAGGCAGAGTTCAATGTCCTATAGGTCACACCTCGCCAAGCTTGGTCAATCATGTTAACAGAGTTGAGGATGCTGAAGTGTTCCTTCCAGAATTCCTTTAGGGTCAACTTCGTGTCACTGGTCACTTCAAAACACTTTCTGAAAAGGGCCTTGGTATAGAGTTTTTTGAAGTTTGAAATGACCTGTTGGTCCATGGGCTGGAGTATGGGAGTAGTATTGGGGGGCAAGAATTTGATTTTGATAAAGCTGTATTCTTCTTTCAAGTCATCCTCGAGACCTGGAGGATGTGCAGGAGCATTGTCCATAACCAGAAGACATTTCATTGGCAAGCTCTTTTCAATGAGGTAAGCCTTAACCTGGGGGGCAAACACTTCGTTTATCCACTCAGTAAAGAATTGTCTTGTGACCCAAGATTTAGTGTTCGAGCGCCACATAACTGGTAGTGCACTTTTACAAATATTATTTCGTTTGAACACCCGGGGGTTGTCCGAGTGGTACACTAACAAGGGTTTGATCTTGCAATCGCCACTTGCATTTGCACACAGCAACAATGTTAGCCTATCTTTCATTGGCTTGTGACCTGGCATCTTCGTCTCGTCCTTGGTAATGTACGTATTGGCTGGCATTTTCTTCCAAAATAACCCAGTCTCATCACAATTAAAGACTTGTTATGCGATCAAATTTTGTTCATTTATGTACCGATCGAATTCCCCCACGTATTTATCGGCTGCAATTTGATCCGAACTAGCTGCCTCCCCATGCCTAGTAACACGATGAATACCTGTTCTATTACGAAACTTTTCAAACCAACCCCTGCTCGCTTTAAATGTAAATGAATCACTTTCACTGGTACTCGGACTTTTCTTCACTAATTCTTCATAGATATGCAACGCTTTTTCACAAATGAACGCTTCACTAACACTTTCCCCGGCCAACTGTTTTTCTTTAATAAATATTAAAAGCAACTTTTCCATCTCCTCAATCACTTGTGGCCTTTGCTTAGTTACCGCCGTAACTCCCGTTGCAACATTCGCCTTCTTAATCATTTCTTTATGCTTTAAAAACGTAGAAATGGTCGACTTCGCCATTCCGTATTCTACCGCTAAATCGGACACTCGTACACCATTCTCATATTTCGCTATAATTTCCTTCTTCAACTCGATCGTTGTTCGCACTGTTTTCCTCTTCTCCTTCCCCTTAACACTCATTACTTTCTTGGGACTCATTATGAAAGCTAAAAAAGCAATTAAAAGCACTGAAAATCACTAAATCACAACGAATGCTGATCGCGCGTTGTCTGAGTGACGCTCTCGAGAGAACTGATGCTTCCCGAACAAGCGAGAGTGGCCGAGATGGCGCGATCATCACAAAGCCCATGCGGTCGTCACGTGTTCGGCTGGTCGAGTACCGAATTTTTGGTCGAGCACCGCAGCAAAAATTTCTCGAAAATTTTGGTCGAACTCCGAATTGTTCGAGTATAGAGTCGTTCGACTACCGAGGTATCACTGTAGTGAAAAATAGAATGTAGAGAGAGTTCAGTATGAGGAAGTGATTGTACCAACTGTGATGTATGGATCGGAGTTGTGGGGAATGAAAGTGACGGAGAGACAGAAATTGAATGTTTGAGATGAAGTGTCTAAGGAGTATGGCTGGTGTATCTCGAGTAGAAGAGTTAGGAACGAAGAGGTGAGGGTGAGAACGGGTGTAAGAAATGAGTTAGCAGCTACAGTGGATAAGAATGTGCTGTCTGCTAAAGGAGGTGATGAATGTAAGAGTTAATGGGAGAAGTACAAGAGGAAGGCCAAGGTTTGGGTAGATGGATGGAGTGAAGAAAGCTCTGGGTGATAGGAGGATAGATGTGAGAGAGGTAAGAGGGCGTGCTAGAAATAGGAATAAATGGAGAGTGATTGTGACGCAGTTTCGGTAGGCCCTGCTGCTTCCTCCGGTGCCTTAGATGACCACGGAGGTAGCAGCAGTAGGGGATTCAGCGTTATGAAGCTTCATCTGTGGTGGATAAAGGGGGAGGGTGGGCTGTGGCACCCTAGTGGTACCAGCTGAACTCAGTTGGGTCCCTTGTCAGGCTGGGAGGAACGTAGAAAGGAGACGTCCCCGTTTTAGTTTCATTTGTTTGATGTCTGCTACCCCCCAAAAAATGTGGGAAAATGCCTTGGTGTATGTTAATGATGGTAAAGTATTATTTTTGTTTAGTACAGTGTATATAAAGCTTTATTTTTCCCTGTGGGTGTTCAAGATTTCACACGTAGGCTGAGTTCGTTTATCGGTAGTGAATAGCGTAAATTTCAGTAATAAGTCGGCAATATAGATTTGCTTTACAAAGATTTGTTTTGTATAGTACACGGTATAATTATAAAAACCATTTTATGCCGGAAAACCTCAAATCAATCAATCAATCAATCAATCTATCTCTCTCTCTCTCTCTAGACTACCTTTTGCTACCTCTCATTTCTTACCTCTCTTAACGAATGAAATCTTTGTTGCTTCACAAAGTTTGTTTTATTAAAAATCAATCATGATTAAAATTTTCCTTATTTTCTCCAATCTTGCACCATCTGTCACATCGAACGTTATAGCTGTAACCTAAACCGGCCTAGTGGTTTCTTTTCTTTCTATTTTTTCTGGGGGGGGAGATCGTACCATAATTGAGGGGGGACTTATAACTGAAGTTAGGAAAAGTATTTTGGATAAGGAATGGATAGTTCCTTTGTAGCCGTTTAGAATTATCGTAAATTATCATACTGTCATTAGTGGCAGTTTTCTATTGTTAAATAAATGCAAACAAAAATGGTTTTCCTATTTTGCTAAATCTGTAGGAATTTATATGGATATTTGAAATATTTGTAATATAAAACTTACAAAAAGCTCTTAATATCATTAGTTATCACCTTAATAATTTGTTTTAATGTGTTCATTTGTTCATTATGATCAACGATGATGGAACTTTCAGTACACAAAAGGAAGGTTTTTGTTTTAGGCGGCGTGTTTAGGAAAATTTTTTTTTTATATATAAATCGCATTCATTCCATTCATTTCCAAGTTCTAAGAAAAATCAAGTAAAATCACAAATTTTAAGTACCGTATTTCCCATGTCATAAGACGCACCTTTTTTCCACAAAAATACCCCGAAAAATCACCCTACATCTTAACACTAAGAAAAACTTGTATAGAGTTATTAGTTTAGCTTGGTAATCAGCTGATGACTCGCCAATCCCTTTCTACAAGCAGACGACGCTGTGTCATATTAGTTGTTTATGCAGTATATATCTATTTTCTCATTTTTTTTTTATATTTTGTAATAAAGCAATATTTTGTTAACGATTGTATTGCCTGAGTTCCAAAATAATACAAACAAACAGTTGTGAATACGACTTTGGTAAAAACATCTGTTAGTTGAGTGCAGTGTTACCAAGTCAGAAGAAAAGTAACTAGACCTAGAATCCCATACATTAGCAAAAGTATTACACATAAAGGAATTTCTAAAGACTTCTTTGATCAATATTTGATTTTGTGGTAAAATTTGTAAGCTATATGAGGAAATTGGGAAATATTACTGGAATTTCACTTCTTTACTAAAAAGTAGATTAAGAACACTGGCAGCACTCCATTAATGTAAACAATACTTGAAACACCAAACAGCAAACACTAAACGTGTAGTTGTGGTGGCAACATGATAGGTTTAGAGGTTTTGTATGTAGAAATGTGATAAAATTGGGATAACCAGCGTGCAACTAATTAATATTAACTTGATCCTTTAGTAATGCAACCAAAATGTGAAAATTTACTGTGCCAAATAAAAATCACACTGTCTACGTATTGCTTCTAGCTTAGTTTGTAAAATCCTCATTTTTTTCCAAAATCTGCTTTGCTGAATTAAGGGTGCGTCTTACCACTTGTAGCGTCTTATGACACGAGAAATTCGGTAATTTGTATTTTTCCTAACAGTACTTACCTCGAACTACTTTCTTAGGAGTATCTGGGATCTCCTCCCTATCCGACCAAGAATTTTGCGCAGTCCCCCCATCTCCGTTTTCCCTTGTTGGGTCCCTCCATGGCGGAGGGATATGTGCCCTGAGGCGACCCGGGGTCAGCGCGTGAGAGCGCTACTGGGTCGTTGTCGTCAGTAAGCATATGGGTCTCTACCTCGGAACACCTGTAAGGCACCCGGGGCAGGATGAGTAGGCAATAACCCGAAAGTAGTTTGAGGTACGTACTGTTAAGAAAAATACAAATTAGTTAAAATTTGTGATTTGTTCCAACACGGAGTACTGTACTTACCTCAAACTACTTTCTTAGGAGACTTACACTTTAGGAGGCAGGGGTGGACTTACAGGCCGGAAGACCCACCACTACCATCCAAGGGCACGGGACCTAGATAGGCAGCTAGGTCCAGACGACATAAAGACCAGGGTAGGAGAGTTAGGGGAAGCACGCAAAAGTCTACCTGCTTGTATAAACTCACCTTTATAAATAATCCAAGCATAGGCTTCCAAAACATCATCTCTCACATGGGAGGAGGGAAGGGAAGGGAAAGGGTAGCAAGGAAAGGGAAGTAAGGGGGGAACCTGTGTCGCTCGCAATTACTTCTCTCGGGCTACCCAGGGCCGTAGCTCTAAACTTGTTGAAGGGCGGAAATCTATGGTCCAATGGAGAAGGAATCCAGGGATTTCCTTGTGCAGTCTTTCAGGTAGTGGGCTGTAAAGGTAGACTGCCTGGACCATGTGCCTGCTCGCATGATTTGGCCCACTGCCATGTTGCTGTCAAAGGCCAAAGAAGTGCTAAGACCTCTAATATCATGGGGTCGCGGGGTACCAGGGACTGCAGACCCCTCACTGGCCTAAGCTCTCTTGATGACTTGCCGAAGCCAGAAGGAGATCGTGTTCTTCGACACGGCCTTCTTTACCGGCGTGAGGAGACAAACACTTTTGATGCCCGGCTGGAGTCTGGCTGTCCTGCTGAGGTATTTCCTGACCGTTCTCACTGGGCATAGGAGCAAGTCTTCCGGGATGTCCGAGTGAGGGATGGCCGGGACCGAGAACCCCTTAAACCTCGGGTCTGCAATGGACGGGTTCTGCGTTTTGGCCACAAACTCAGGCAGAAACTTAAAGGACAAGTCCTTCCACCCTTTCAAGTGCGAGACCTCGAATGACAAGCCGTGGAGCTCACTCACGCGCTTGGCTGAGGTCTTTATCTAGAATATCCTTGAGGCGCTCGAAGGGAGGCCTTGTCTAAACTTTGAGAACCTTGGCTACGTCCCACTGCAGGACCCGAGCGGCGCGGGGGAAACAAGACTGCTCGAAACTTCTGATGAGAATGGTAATCTGGCGAGAGGCCCCCAGGTCGATGCCTCTGAGCTGAAAGACCTGCCCCAGGGCTGCTCGGACCCCCTTGATGGCTGGAATGAAGACCCCCAGGTCATCTCTCAGGTGGACCAGGAAGTCTGCAATCTTGTGGACTGATGCATCCAGAGGCCTCAGGTTCTGCGTGGCACACCACTTCACAAAAGTGGTCCACTTGACCTGGTACAGCGCGATCGAGGACTTACGCAGATACCCTGACATCCTCGAAGCCGTCTTCCCCGAGTATCCTTCTTTTCTCAACAGGCGCTCGATAACCTTCACGCGTGTAGCTGGAGGCACTGAGGGTTTTCGTGAAACCTTCGAAAGTGAGGCTGGTGCAGGTCTTCCCTTACTGGTAGGGGCCATGGAGGAAGGGTGGCCAGGTCCTGTAGATCCGCGAACCACTCCCTCTCCGGCCACCAGGGCGCTACCAAAGTCATCACTGTTGCCCTTGATTGCCTGAGCCTGTTGAGCACCTGGCTGAGAATCCCGAAGGGGGGAAAGGCATACATGTCGAGTCCGTCCCATGGGTGCTGGAAGGGGTGCTGGAAGGCGTCCTCGAATGCTGCTGCCGGGTCTGGCACAGGAGAACAGAACACGGGGAGCTTCGTGTTGAGCCTTGTGGCGAACAGGTCTATCACAGGCGAGCCCCACAACTGTAGAACCTTCTGGGCCACCTGTGGGTGTAAGGACCACTCCGACCCCCCTACTTGCCCTGCTCTGCTAAGGCCGTCGGCTAGGACGCTTCTCTTCCCCGGAACGAACCTGGCTGTGAGAATGATGCGATTCCTCTCGGCCCAATCCAGGACTCGAGCCGTGAGATCGCACAGCTCCCTTGATCTCAATCCTCCTTGCTTCTTTAAGTAAGCCACCATGGTGGCGTTGTCGCACATGAGGGCTATTGCATTTCCCCGCAGCCGATGGGCAAATATTGCAAGGGCCTTTTGAACCGCCAACAGCTCAAGCAGGTTTATGTGGAGAAGCTTCTCCACAGGGGAACACTTTCCCTCTGCTGTCTCTTCGAGCAGATGGGGTGCCCACCCCTCCTTTGACGCATCCGTGAAGAGCAACATCTCCGGAGGAGTGGAAGCGAACGGCACGCCCCGTAGGGTGTTTGCCCTGTCGGACCACCAGAGGAGCATGTTTCTGGTGGCTGGGGTCATCATGACTAAGGACTGAGGCGGATCTCCCGGTGGCCAGAGGTCCTTCAGATTCCACTGGACCGGCCTCAGCTTGAGCCTCCCCTGAGGAACTAGCTTCTCCAACGAGACCAGGTGGACCACGAGTCGCTGCCAATCCTTGGCCCTCACTGGCGGATTTGCTAGGAATGGTTGAACTATGTGGTCTAGATTGTCCAGTCTCTCTTGAGAGGGGAATGCCCTTGCTACCTGGGAGTCCACGACCATCCTCAGGCGTCATCCTGGTGGTGGGGATCAACTGGGACTTCTCCAGATTGATAGTAATCCCCAGCTCCCTGCAGAACTGTAACAGCTTTGCCCTCTGTTCCTTTAAGGCTGCCTCTGCGGCTGAAAGAAGCAACCAGTCGTCGAGGTACCTGATCAGCCTGATGCCCTGTTTGTGTGCCCAAGCTGATACTACAGTGAATACCCTCGTGAAAACCTGAGGTGCCGTCGACAGGCCGAATCAGAGGGTCCTGAACTGCAGAGACTGGGCTCCCCACTTCACCCTGAGGAACTTCCACCTGGAGGGGTGTATGGGGATCTGAAAGTAGGCGCCTGTCCTTGAGGTCGAAGGACATCATGAAGTCCCCTTCCCTCAAGGCTGCCAGTACCGACTCCGGCGTGTCCATTTTGAAGGACGTCTTTCTGATGAACTTGTTCAGGGCCGAGAGGTCGATGACTGGTCTCCAACCCCCGTAGCTTTCTCCACCAGGAAGAGCCTGCTGTAAAACCCTAGGGACGATTCCCAGACGGGTTGCAGAGCTCCTTTGTTCAAAATGGCCGACACCTCCTCCCGCAAGGCTGCGCTCTTCATGTGATCCTTGGGGGCCAGCCACTCCGCCCGATGCCCGGGAATCAGAGGAGGTTCCGTCAGGAAGGGAATCCTGTATCCCTCCCTGAGGACTGACACGGACCTGGGTCAGCACCGTTGTCCCGCCATGCTTGCCAATGGTTTTTGAGGCATCCTCCCACCTGTGGCGTGGGAAGGTGTACGGGGCCTCGCTTCCTATCTCCTTCTGGGGAGATGGCTTGAGCGGCCTTGTCTCGAGCCCGAGTACTTTTGCCTAAAGGAGGCCTGGGCTGGGGCACCACCTTTGTGGGAGGGCCGCGAGGACTGGTGCCAAGAAGGGGAGGAGGCCTCCTGTCTAATTGGTGGCGTAGACGGGTAGGCCCCGTCCACAGACGGTCTCCTTGTTGCTGGCTGCTTAGGCTCAGCCAAGTCCTTCAGTTTCTCTACTATCTCCATGGTCTCTGCTACCGTCTGTAGGGTGAACAGGGTCTAGCCCCCACACCGGAGCATTCCGAAGGAACTTGGCCTCTCGTTCGGGGAGTCTACGAGGGAGCCTGTTTAGAACCGTCTCTCTCCTTCTCAAGATCCAGTTTGCTGTTTGCATCAAGGACTGGAATGTCAAGAATTTCATCACCTTCCCCCCAGAGCGTATGAGCTCATGCATTAGGGCTTGATTCTCGGTCACTGAGAGATCGTGGGAGAGGTGAAAGCTTGCTAAAGTGCATGCCCACAGGTCCAACCAGGAGGCCACATTGATGATGTCCTGAGATGTGTCTTCCATCATAGTGGCCTCCGCCTGTGAGAAGACCACGGGGGCAGTAAGGATCCTGTCATCCGTGCTGCCCTGGCTCAGAGCCGCAATGGCTTCTTCCATTGCTCGAGGCCCTGCAGGCAGCCCGGATGGTTTTGGCTGTATAGTGTTGTTCACCATCCTACGCAAACACGAAAGCCAGGCCTGCTCCGAGAATGGTTTGGGCTCATCCAGTCTGTGGTGATGCCGTATAAGGGCTAAAGCTTTTCTGTATGAGGATGCTTCATCAGGTGAACAATCTCCAGCATCCACTAACACCATTACCACTTGATCAGCCGTGTCGGCTGATTCTTTGATCACGGATGGATCCGTGGGGGCGGTCGTATCCCTGGCATCCGGCCGACTCGACGGAGCGGCCATCTCTATCACGGATGGAGCCCTCTCGGAGGAGGTAGCCGTCATGGGTCTACCCCCCTCTCGGAGGAATCCGTGGCGAGTGACTGCCATGCTGTGCCAGAAGCTGCATTCGATGCATGGATGGAGCCGGTGATATATATTATATATCTATATCCACTAAGCCCACTACCACTTGATCCGCCGTGTCGGCTGATTCTTCGATCACGGATGGATGTGTGGGGACGACTCGACGGAGCGGCTATCTCCATCACGGATGGAGCCCTCGAGGAGGAGGTAGCCGTCATGGGTCTACCCCCTCCCGGAGGAATCCGTGGCGAGTGACTGCCATGCTAGGCCAGCGGCTGCATCCGATGCATGGATGGAGCCGGTGAGACGTTGGGCATGGGAACAATGCTGCTGGGCTGAGCCAGCGGCTGCCTCCGCTGAATGGATGGAGCCGGTGACTTTCAGGGCAAGGGCAAAGAAAAGCTAGTGTGCACCAATGGCTGCATCCGAAGCGTGGATGGAGCCGGAGACATTGGGCAAAGGCACGTTAGCGGCTCCAGCAGCCGCCAAGGCAGGCACTGGAATGGCAAGAGCCATGTTCGACCCAAAAAGGGGGGAAAACTAACTTACCCAATTTTGCCCTCTTCTTTTTGGAACTCTTCTTCTTCTTGCTCTTTTTCTTAGCAACTTTGGCCTTCTTCCTAGACGGGCCTGAGTTCGTGCTCGATTTCTTCCCCTTCGATTTCTTTTTCTCTTCTTCATCTCCTGGTCGCTGGAGTCTTCCGACGACAAAGAGCTGGAGGACGAGGTATCGTGCGAGGAAGACGAAGAAGAGGAGGAGCTATCCGAGGACCCTGAATCCTCTGCCACCAACATGGGGGCTTGCAATTGTGTTACCAGGGTGACGGGTTGCATAACATCAGGAGGTAGCGAAACAGAAGGCGCCGGAGGCGTGAGTAGTGACCCACGTGAGGCAAACCAGCCAGAAAACTCCTCGTCTTGCCGCATGGGTGACCTGAAGGGCGTCCTTGGCGCCGTCCACACAATGGAATCCGGGTCAGAAGAGCATGTGGCTTGTCTTTTCCTGTCCTGGTCGGCCCCTGAAGTCGCTGCACCTGAAAAACACTGTCAAGGGGGTGGAGAAGGAGCTGGTGTCCCTGAGCTCCCCCACACCGGATCCTCACTTGAGACAGGTCCTGCGGGCACCAGAACCTCGTCTACCGAAAGCACTCCTGGAACAATAGCAGACTCCTCACTCGTCTCCGTAGGCACAATGCATTTGGATTTATCGATATCAAGACTCATGGGGAACAGCAATGGGCTGTTTCCCTGCAACGGACTTACCTCGTCCCCTACTCTGGGTAGGGGAAGGGGAACCGCTTTCAGAAGGAGCTGAAGGAGACGTTATCAGAGAACGGGAAAACACAAAGGGAACGCGTGGTGGGTCGGACGGGATGTGAGAGAGAGCGGCGAGATGTGATCTACGCCGCGACCAGATGCTTACTGACAACAATGACCCAGTAGCGCACCCCTGCGCTGACCCCGGGTCGCCTCAGGGCACATATCCCTCCGCCATGGAGGGACCCGACAAGGGAAAATGGAGATGGAGGGACTGCGCAAAATTCTTGGTCATATAGGGAGGAGATCCCAGATACTCCTAAGAAAGTAGTTCGAGGTAAGTACTCCGTGTTGGAACAAACCAACTTTGGTAAAAACAAATTCATCATATAATCAATACTTGGTAAGATAGCTGTTGCTGCAAAAAGTAACCTAAACACAAGTATGTAAAGACGTTCGTTTCCTCGCTATGCTCAGAGATGAACACAAATAAAACAATGGATTCCGATTTTGATGGTGTGCTTTTTGGCGTGGTTAGGAAACATTATATAAAATCGCTTTTATTTCGTTAATTTTGGATTTTCAATGATACAACTAAAGCTAGTCTATACAGTGATGGTTTTGCTATTCACTAATTGTCTTATACAACAGATATCACTTAAACTTATTAAAATTACTACCAATTTTACGTCGTGTTATAAGGGGAAATGTACGGTATTTACACCCTTCCTGGTAGTAATTTTTCAAGTCATTAAACTTTGAAACATTTTAAATGTTTTATGTATTTATTAATACCATTTAATATTAGAAATAATACAGTATAGTTCATAAAATGAAATGAAAAGGGTGGTAAACTCATTTGAATAGGCAAAGTTCTGTTTGCTATGGCCCTAATGGAATTATTCCTGTTGTGTGTTTCGAGATATGTGATTTTCCACATACAAGTATGCGGGGCCATTTATCGACCAAATTCTCACATAATACAGGATCCTACTGTAGTAGTTAACCGCTTCTATGAAGATGAATTTTTTGCTTATCTTATGTGTTGTCAGGTGTATGACGAAAGAGGAAAGTACGTAAAGAATAGGCTGGACTATTCGATGTATGTGTACTGTAACCAAATAGGGATCTAATGTAGTACTATACCTGGCCAGTCTAAAGACCCATTAATCCTGTAGGGATAGTATTTCAACAAGAGGCTGGTGCCAGGGCCAACCCACTACCTCCGTCAAAAAGAATCTTACAGGTGCAGTGAGGCATGATACAACATACATGCATACATATACCCAGGCACTTCACCCAATTTTAGGGGGTAGCCGACATCAAACAAATGAGAAAAAATAAAAATTCCTATTTCTAGCAAGCTCTCTTGCCTCTCTCACATCTATCCTCCTATCACCCAGAGCTTCCTTCACTCCATCCATCCACCCAAGCCTTGGCCTTCCTCTTGTACTTCTCCCATCAACTCTTGCATTCATCACCTTCTTTAGCAGACAGACATTTTCCATTCTCTCAACATGGCCAAACCACCTCAACACATTCATATCCACTCTAGCTGCCGACTCATTTCTTACACTCGTTCTCACCCTCACTACTTCGTTCCTAACCCTATCTACTCGAGATACACCAGCCATACTCCTTAGACACTTCATCTCAAACACATTTAATTTCTGTCTCTCCGTCACTTTCATTCCCCACAACTCCGATCCATACATCACAGTTGGTACAATCACTTTTTCATACAGAACTCTCTTTACATTCATGCCCAACCCTCTATTTTTTACTACTCCCTTAACTGCCCCCAACACTTTGCATCCTTCATTCACTCTCTGACGTACATCTGCTTCCACTCCACCATTTGCTGCAACAACAGACCCCAAGTACTTAAACTGATCCACCTCCTCAAGTAACTCTCCATTCAACATGTCATTAAATCTCACACCACCTTCCCTTCTCGTACATCTCATAACCTTACTCTTACCCACATTAACTCTCAACTTCCTTCTCTCACACACCCTTCCAAATTCTGTCACTAATCGGCCGAGCTTCTCTTCCGCGTCCGCAACCAGTACAGTACAAGCCAGTTAATATTAACGCTTTTACCCCCAACGGACGTACTGGTACGTTTCACAAAAGCCATCCCTTTACCCCCATGGACGTACCGGTACGTCCTTGCAAAAAAATGCTATAAAAATTAGTTTTTCATATTTTTTGATAATTTTTTGAGAAAATTCAGGCATTTTCCAAGAGAATGAGACCAACCTGACCTCTCTATGAAAAAAATTAAGGCTGTTAGAGCAATTAAAAAAAAATATACTGCAAAATGTGCTTGGAAAAAAATAACCCCCTGGGGGTTAAGGGTTGGAAATTTCCAAATACCCCGGAGGTAAAAGGGTTAAGTTACACCTTACATTTACTTCACTACGGAAGAAAATCAACAGCTCCATAACTAAGAGATGTTATCAAAATACTTACGACAGACATAAAGCCAATATATCACGTCATAAACAAAAAAGAGAGAGAGAGAGAGAGAGAGAGAGAGAGAGAGAGAGAGAGAGAGAGAGAGAGAGAGAGAGAAGAGAGAGAGAGAGAGAGAGAGAGAGAGAGAGAGAGAGAGAGAGAGAGTGTTAGTCATATTAAGGCTATTAATGAACTGTATGTACACTATATCCTATAACAAATAGGTGCTGAAGCAATATTCCTGAGGAAGATATTTCGAGTAAGAAAATTATATAAAACACTATGTGAGCATAATCGAGATACGGTGGGTATACCTTGAGATTAGTTGATGATCCCTAAATTGAAAAATTTAATATAAACATGCTTTAGTAAAACACAATTAATCACAAATTCTAATGAAATATGAAGGCTTAATAATGAACTAAAATTTAAATACTGTGGAAGGTTTAAAAAGGAACTAGCCATACGCACGCGCGCACAAATGCGCAGGGAGAGAGCAAGAGAGAGAGAGAAATATATTTGTACGATTAATAGTGGCTATAAACGAACTATAGGAAGACTTTGATATCCTGTTACATACTGGTGTTGATGTAATATTCATCATGAATATATTTCAAATAAATTAAAAAATTATATAAACAATACACCATTCGTACGTTCGCATTATCTTGATATGGTAGCAGGACCTTCAGATCAGCAGCATAGCTGATAACACCCAAAGGTAAATAAAAAAGTTGGAAATTGGTTATTGTTATGCTTCCGAAATTGAAAAATAGAATCCAGTAATGCTTTATTAGAGCATATATCCATTGGAATAATAAAATCAAATAATGATATTCAGTAAGAAAATATTGATAAAATGACTTGGATGATTGGCGAATCATGACGCAGTGTAATAAATCTACGGATACTTTACTTTTTGAGTTCAACGTGCGCCCAGATTGACCTATTCTCTCGGTCCCTATTTCGGTCATAAGTCGACAACTACCTGTATTAGAATTAACTGCATACCTAGCATTACCAACAGGCCATTACTGTCCGGAAGATCTGAACATAAAGGATGGTCACAATTATGAGAAATCTTATGCAACATGCATAACGAACTGACTAAATGACTGTGCCAGAGATTAATATCTAGATCAGGAACGAGAAGTTTAGTAGACAATAAATTCCTGTCCAACAAATATGAGGTACACATAAATCCTCAGCAAGCAACACTAATCAAATGCACATCTAATTTCCTGAAACTAACTTTCAGTATTTATTTTGCAATTCTCACGAACTCTACTTAATAAAGCCATGATTCCTATACAACTCTAATAAACTGATCTTAAACTAGTGTGAACAGGAAAATAACCTGAAATAGCAGAATGAGGCCAAACAGGTGAATGAGCATCCAAACCTTGGCGTTGAATAGAAAGCATTGTTTACAATAATATACCATCCTCCACTGCATTTTTCGTTGGGAAATACGGTAGTACATGCCTCTTAAAGTTCTATTATAATTTTTATTATTATTTTATAATATGCCCGCGCTATTTACAGAAGTGAATATAAAAGGAATTTCAGGGAAGTTTTATTGAAATAATAATATAGTCAAGGGAGAAACTACAAAGGTTGATAAATAGAAAAGACACTATTAGTGCATAAATGACCTGGTATTGAAAACAGAAGATGAAGAAAGGCAACGTTGGATAGAACACTTTCGTGAGGTCATGAATTGGAGATATGAAGACAATAATTTGACTGATATAACTGAAGCTGATGTAGACCTTGATGAGGCCATGAATGAACTCAGTGAGTTTGAAGTTGAAGCTCTTCTAAAAAGACCCTCCAAAATCAAACCATTGTTCTCTACTGTTGGGTAGTGCCATAGCCTCTGTACCATAGCCTTCCACTGTCTTGGATTAGAGTTCTCTTGCTTGAGGGTACACTCAGGCACACTGTTCTATCTCATTTCTCTTCTTGTTTTATTAGTTTTTATAGTTTATATATGAGATATTTATGTTGTTACTGTTCTTAAAATATTTCATTTTTCCTTGTTTCTTTTCCTCACTGGGCTACTTTCCCTGTTGGAGCCCTTGGGCTTATAGTATTCTGCATTCCAACTAGGGATGTAGCTTAGAAGTAATAACAATAATACTAATATCATTAAAAAATTTCAAGAGATGGAAAGCCCATGGATACGATGAAATAACTGCTGAGATGATATTGGCCAAAAATGAAGTGACTCCCAAAATACTCAAAAGATTATTTTATAGTGTGTGGCGTGAGGAGACAAAACCTGATGAATGGGAGCTAGGAGTGTTGGTGAAAATGACAAAAAAAAGATCTGACTGATTGCAATAATTAGAGGCATCACATATCAGTTGTCATGAAATATATAGCTTGCTAATTCTTAAGCAATTAGAGAGAAAATTGATGAATAACCAAGATAAACAAGCAGGATTTCGAAAAGGTGGAAGGTGTACTAACCAAATTTTCATTTTAAGACATGTGGTATAGCAATGCATAGAATATAGAAATCCACATTTGATGGCATTTGTTGACTATGAAAAAATCCTTTGATAGTGTGCACCAACCAATTTTGAGGAGAATCTTGTGTTAGGGAGTTCCTCTTAAATATGAAAATTTTATCATGTCTGTTCATGAGCATAGCGAGTGCAAAGTTAATGTTAGTGAAGCCCTATCTAATGAATTTACTGTAAACAGCGGAGTACTCCAAGGGGATGTGTTGTCACTTATGTTGTTTATCCTCCTCATGGATTTTCTAATGCATAGAACAGTTGGGGATGGCAGAGAAGGACTGGTAACATGAAATTAGCTGACAAAGTATGCTGATGATGCTGTCCTTATTAGCAGAAAACCACACGACTTGCGAAGTTTGCTTATCAACATGCATGAAATATCACATGATGTTGAGGTCAAGATAAAGAGAGATGATGAGATTGGAATTTGCAATGGAAGATGAAATATCATTAGAGAGAGATAGGATTAATGAAGGGGAATCATTTAAATATTTAGGAACTATGATCTAATATATTAATAAAGGATCTTTAGAATTCTAATTTAATAAAAGATTGAAAAAAACATATCAGACAATATGGAAATCAAATCGCCTGAAATTACATATAAAAATCAGGCTATATACAAGTATCGGTTTAGTGAGATCGGTTTTACTGTATGGATCCGAGTCATGGTATAACAATGAAACAATATCCAACAGATTTGTAGATTTGAGAATAAAACCCTCAGAAGGATATTGGGAGTTAATTGCCAGGACAAGATTAAAAATGAAACTAGAAGAGAGATTACTCAAGTGACATATGTGGATGAAATCATGGAGAAGGGTAGATGAAGATGGTTTAGGCATGCTCTTTGCACTTCCCTAAAGAGATTAGTTCACAAAACTTTCAACTAGGCTCCACAAAGCACTATAAGAGTTGGAAGACCCAGACCTACATGGCTGAGGACTATGCAGCATGAGGTAGGAGATAATGAATGGGGAAGTATTGATTTAAAAGTTCAAGATATAGGCCCTTCGCATCAATAGGCATAGGAGATGCTGATGATTCAAAAACTTAATCCGAGGAAGTATTTTAAACGACACCAACAATCTAAATTGCGTTTAAAATTTCTAGACCAAAATACTGATAAATATGAATATCCTATTAGTGAATAGATTCAACAGGATATGTATAAAGCTTATTTCTCTTCACAGTAAAGACACGGCCACTTTCCACAAAATTGATACAGTATTCTAAAGAAGAGTAACGGCAATCATAAATTAGTTCAAAACATTGCTGGAGTAAACCAAAAAGATCAATTACAAATAAGGAAAGGGTATCGCTGAAGATCTGGACTGGATGGAAATTCAAAAGCAGAAATTGAACACAACATAAATTGGTTACAGCTCTAAACACTGAATAAAATATTAAGGGTGGAGTCTAGCATAAAATCATTAAGAAAAAATTATCACTTACCATACACTAAATTTCAAGGGAACAATTACATACTTTTTCCCTATGAAAAGTAGATCTTGTAATATCTACCCAGTGAGTCACTACTGTAAAGGTATTACATTGTCATAAAAAAATCAACATACCTCTGGTGTAATGTGTTTCCCTGGTAATGCAGGGATACCAGTCATGAAATCATGAGTAATGAAAGGTCTCAGTACAATGGAACGCTGACAAGAAGGTGCCCTGGTTACAGTGTCCCGATCAAAGTGTATGGGGATTAAAACAATAGGCATCTGCGATAATTTTTCCATGAAACCAGATTCAGCTAGTACCTAGAAATTGAAAAACATTATTACAAAGCAAATCAACTATTGTTCACTTAATCATAACTAATAAAAACAGTAATGGTATGAATGCATAAAGCTTTAACTTGAGAAGTTAGGTAGGTAACATGTCAAAAAAATTGAAGAATGAGTACAGTACCTGATTTGCAAGAAAATCTGCCTGCCGTAAAGTAGCCAAAACACCATTTGTTAATGTGGTGGGTGTCACATCATGAACTGGGTCTTTTACTGCACCACCAAAAATAAAACAAATTCTATTTATGTTATGACAGATTTTGGGTATTATCCTCGCTAACAAAATCAAGTCTTCCCAAACAGGATCAGAGTCGCATGATAAACCAACAACGTAGCTGTAAGTACGACAGTCTCCCTGCAATGAATAATACTTTGTTAAGTATTTATGGCTTAAACAATTTTTCTTTTTTCTCTTTTAAAAAAAAAAGACAATTTTCTTTTTTTGAAATCTTTTACATCTTTTAGCTTCTATACAAATCTAAATAATTAATTATCAAAAGTAACAAAGGAGGATGAGCAAATTAACTTATTGAAAATCACAATGCCTATAGAAAAATAAGAAACACTTTTTTTCTTCAAATCAGCATACATAAAACAAAACAAATTTTCAAAACCTTTGAGCTCAAATCCCCAGACACAGTGATGTTTAAATTTTAACCAACTTATGATAAATAATTGTGTATATTTTATGACTGTTAGAGAGAAAATTAAAATAAATTGGATATTAAACAAACTAGCTGTGCAGAAAACTTTATAGGAAGAAAGAATAAAATCTTAGCATGTTCTTGAATAGTTAGTGACAAAATAATCATACCCTAGGGTATTTTAATCTATAACAAATTTCATAGCTTTAAAAATAATTTTGATGTTATATAGTCCAATCACTCAAGAGAGTTCTTTATAAATAGGTGTACATAATCCTAATAGCAAGATTGGTAAAGCATTGAAAAACAATGGAAGAACTCCCTAGATGATGATGGTAAAATTAAACCCAAAGGTAATTCTAAAAAATGAAAAAATAAAAATTAGTGAACAAATAAATTTCCCAACAGTACATGCTGGCACCTTTAATGACACTCCTAGACCTCACATTTCCTTACACAGTAACCACCCACCATACAAACGTCGAACTTACCAACATCTACCAATAAGAATGTGCAAAAAAAAATGTAAAACATTGATATTTAAAAAAAATTATGGATGATTTCCAAACAGTGCGACTATCTAGTAAGTTAGATAGCCATGCTGAAAGTTGTGTGTTTGTTGATATCTGCCTCACCGGTTATTTGTGTCAAAATAGGACTGTAAACTATTGTCAAGCAAGTTGTTGGATAGTAACTGCTGCCAGAAGACGGGTGAAACATCTATGTAAATGAAAATGAAACTCAGAGTAGAAAACGGGAAAAGACCATAAACATTGCATGTGACTTCAACAAGAATAAGTCCACCATAGGTACTAAAGAACATGGAAAATGAGAGAACCTGGGAAGAGTTCTATGCCAATGCATTCAACTTTTATTTCTAAAATGAGGAAAAATTAGATAGAAAATATTCCAAGCATTTGGACAGGATCAGAATCAACTAAGATTGCCTCTACATATGTCTTTTATAACAGACATGCTGACTTGTATAGGACTCATCAGCTGGATAATATTGTCTTAGATTTCAATCTGATTTCCAATCTTGACCTCATTATTCCAAAAATTGGTTGACTAATGAGATTCTAGGTATTGTATTCAAGTTGGGAGAGTTTTGTAATAACTTTCCTTAGAAGATTCCTTTTTGGATTTGGTAGCATTCAATTCTTAGTTAGGGAAAGCACTTTTTTAACTACATCAAACATAACATCCTTTCAGATTGGGATAAATGTTTACTGCATTTAGAGTTGTCTTCTCAGTTGATTTTGTTAGTTTTTAAGTTATCGTTTTGAGAAGTATATTTCAAACAGAATGACTGATATTACCTTTTCATAACAGCTGAAAAGAGCAAGTTAATGATGAGCAGAGAGATTAGTTGTCTTTTGCAGAATGCATAATGATATGACATGCCAAATACTCCCTTACCCATCAAGTTAGTGATGAGTTTATAGATATTCAACTTTCTTGCTCTCGTACACTATTGAGTTCTTCAATTACTTCAGATTCTTCTCCTGCCAAACTTTTTCTTCCCACAAATACAGTCACCAGCCTATGGTAAAGGAAGTAACAATAATTTTTCAAAAAATAATATTAAATTCACACTTTTCAGCAACCAGTGAATGTGACTGAAGACAGAAAAATAACCTTACTGTAGTTTTGGAAAGACAAATTTTCAAGGCTCTATGTTACGACTGCAACCACGAATGGGGTGTGGAAGAAAGTGTGCACGCAGTTTTTTTGATTTTCTTAGGTTTCAAAATGGAGGAGAAATTAAAAATAGTCTTCACAGCTTGTTAACCTTGATTAAAAGCTGCTATTGGAATAATAAGAACATTAATTTTTTGAACTGCTTGAAGTTCATCATAAGATAAAATGATGACACTATAGAACTGGAAGCTCAAAGAAAAGAGGAAGAGAAAGCTGATTAAGTAGAATTAGAAATGGTTGAAAAACTTACAAAGGGATTAAGATATAAATTAAGGGCAGAATCATTTGCTCTAATTGAGGAGGGCCTGACAAAGCTCAAATTATGGGACAAGAACGTTGAATGGCTTATGAAAGTTTCAGATGCCGCTCAAGATGCACTCCAGTGATACTCTATTATATACAGTCAACTCCCCGTTAACACGAGGGTTATGTTCCTGTAGATGTTGTGTTAACGGCAATCATGTTAAATGAACATAATTTCTCTATAAAAAATAATGGTAATAGGTGGTGTTACATTTCTGGACATGGGAAAGTCTGTCTATTTTTGGATTTTGCTACTATGAAATTTGTACAAACACATCATTGATATATTAGAAGGTCACAGAAACAATAAAAAAAAACATTCTAACTCTACTTGTATTTATTTTATAGTAAAATAAGTTATTACCCATATGCATTCACACTATGACGCATCACTCTTGTCACCACTGTCAGCTGTCACCCACCTCGCTCCCGTCCCCATCCTCACACACCCCTCTCCCCCTACTCACACGCCGCTCTTTGTCCCTACTCACACATCGCGCACTCTCTCTCTCTATCTCATATTGTTCCTTTTAATCTCATGATTATTTATTTGCAATGAATTTTATATCAATAAGTACATTTTTAGGTTAAAAAACACAATAAACAAAACTAATGAATGTATGAATGCACAATACTACTACATATGCATGTCAGATGCATTAGCAATTTATTTTTCTTTCATTTCAGTAAATAAAAATAACAGATTGTAACATATTTTCCTATTAGTTTAATGGTTCTTCATTTAAATTAATTTTATATCAATAAGTATTTATTAAAGTTAAAAAAACAATGAACAGTACTTTTTGGTACGTACGAACGAACAATGCTACTACATATGATATTAAACACTGCAATTTATTTTTCTTTCATTTCAGTAATTAAATAAAAGATCACACTAAATTTTTCCTTTTAGTCTAATTTCGAGTATTATTCTTGTCTGGTCTTCAGCTACTGATACTAATCTTAATTTGTTGGACAGGAACTTAGTGTCTATTAAATTTCTTATTCCTGATCTAAATATTAGTCTCTGGCACAGTCATTCAATTAGTTCATTCTGCATGTTGCATAAGATTTTGTATAATTCTGACCATCCTTTACATTCAGATCTTCACGGACAGTTCCATCCTGTTCGTAATCTTAGGCATCCAGTTAATTCTAATAGTCAGGTCTTCTCCATCATGAGGCTCAATACTACACAGTATTCTACAAGTTTTATTCCAGTTCTGATCAAGTTGTGGAATGATCTTCCTAATCGAGTAGTTGAATCAGTAGGACTTCAAAAGTTCAAACTTGAGGCTAACGTTTTTATGTTGAACAGGCTGACATAACTTTTTATAGTTTATATTTCATACATAAAATATATTGTATGTTGATGGAGTGGTGAGAGAGGTGAATGCTCGAGTGCTTGGACGAGGATTGAAACTGGTAAACGAGAATGATCATGAATGGGAGGTAATTCAGTTGTTGTTTGCAGATGATACTGTCCTAGTTGCAGACAAGGAAGAGAAGCTTGGCCAATTAGTGACAGAATTTGGAAGGGTGTGTGAGAGAAGGAAGTTGAGAGTTAATGTGGGTAAGAGTTAGGTTATGAGATGTACGGGAAGGGAAGGTGATGCGAGGTTGAATGTCATGTTGAACGGAGAGTTACTTGAGGAGGTGGATCAGTTTAAGTACTTGGGGTCTGTTGTTGCAGCAAATGATGGAGTGGATGCAGATGTACGTCAGAGAGTGAATGAAGGATGCAAAGTGTTGGGGGCAGTTAAGGGAGTAGTAAAAAATAGAGGGTTGGGCATGAATGTAAAGAGTTCGAGAAAGTGATTGTACCAACTGTGATGTATGGCTCGGAGTTGTGGGGAATGCAAGTGATGGAGAGACAGAAATTAAATGTGTTTGAGATGAAGTGTCTAAGGAGTATGGCTGGTGTATCTCAAGTAGATAGGGTTAGGAGTTAAGTAGTGAGGGTGAGAATGGGTGTAAGAAATGAGTTAGCAGCTAGAGTGGATATGAATGTGTTGAGGTGGTTTTGCCATGTTGAGAGAATGGAAAATGGTTGTCCGCTAAAGAAGGTGATGAATGCAAAGGTTGATGAGAGAAGTACAAGAGGAAGGCCAAAGTTTGGGTGGATGGATGGAGTGAAGAAAACTCTGGGTGATAGGAGGATAGATGTGAGAGGGGCAAGAGAGAGTGCTAGAAAGAGGAATGAATGGCGAGTGATTGTGACGCAGTTCTGGTAGGCCCTGCTGGGATTCAGCGTTATGAAGCTTCATTTGTGGTGGATAACGGGGGAAGGTGGGCTGTGACACCCTAGCAGTACCAGCCGAACTTGGTTGAGTCCCTTGTCAGGCTGGGAGGAACATAGAGAGGAGAGGTCCCCTTTTTTGTTTCATTTGTTTGATGTTGGCTAACCCCCAAAATTGGGGGAAGTGCCTTGGTATATGTATGTATGTATGTACATGAAATATGTTTTTATGTTAATGTTTTTAAAATATTTTATTTTAAATGTTAATTACTTCTTATATTGTTTATTTATTTCCTTACTTCCTTTGCTCACTGGGTTATCTCTCTCTCTCTCTCTTTCGTTTGCACTACTAGTGCAGTAGCACTAATCTTCCTCCGTTTTGTCTAAATTGGTTGAAATGCTTTTGCTGTATACTTATAAATCCAAAATGAATTAAAGATTATTTTATATCATACTTTTGCTGAACCGAATTCATTGCTTAGTTCAAGTTCCATCGCCGATCATAACGAACAAACGAACGAATTTACACATCTGTGTATAGGTTAGAAATTCAGCATAAATGAAATATGAGTGATTTTATGCCATGTTTTTCTTAAAATCGCTGCCTAAAACAGAAAAAGTTTTGTTTACGTTTCATCGGCAATCATGTCGAACAAACAAACGCATTTACACATGCAAGTGATAACCAATGATACTAAGAGCTTTTAGTAAAGATGTTATCATGAATAAAAATTGTGAAAAAATCAAAAATTTTAAGTAATTTTTATTTTTCCTAACATACTTACCGAGAACTACTTTCTTAGGAGTTACCTGTAATCTCCTCTCTACCGACCAGAGTTTTGTGTAGTATACCTTAAACCCGTTTTCTATGGAGGGCTAACTCGCGAGTAAGAGAACGTGCCCCGAGGGTAGCTTTTGCGCTAGGTCGAGGTCCGCTTGGGTCGTGAGCGCCAGTAAGTTCTTCGGATGTTGCACAATTCTCGCAAGGGCAGAGAGGCACTCGGGGAAGGTAGGGAGGGCCATTACCCGAAAGTAGTTCTCGGTAAGTATGTTAGGAAAAATAAAAATTACTTAAAATTTTTGATTTGTTCCAACACGAATACTTACCTCGAACTACTTTCTTAGGAGACTTACACTTTAGGAGGTGGGAGTGCCTTCCTGACCCTCAGACCCAGCAAGCGGAAGCCAAGAGGCCTAGGTATAAAAACAAAACATACTAGGAAAACGGACGATAGGGTAACTACACAAAGAGCTCACGTTAGTGTCTAAGTACTCACCCTTTGAAAAACTTCTTCTGATGTTGAATCCAGTAATGCAGTTGCAGAGACGTGTTATCCAATGGTTACAAGAGGGTTATCTCCGATAAGGATAGGGAAAAAACGGGGATTAGGGTGAAAGGGAACGAACCTGTCTCCCTGTTTGCTATCCACGATTGAGCCTGGGGCTTTTACCGTTAAATCACTTGGAGCGCGGAGATGACTGTTCCAATGGAGAACCCGTCTAAGGACCTCCTTGAGTAGTCCTTGAGGTAATGGGCAGTAAAGGTTGACTGGTTCGACCAGGTACCTGCACGAAGGATCTGACCCACTGCCATGTTTTTCTAAAAGGCTAAGGACGTGCTCAGACCCCTGATGTCATGGGGTTTGGGAGCGCCTGGTAAGGCCAGTCCTTCCTTGTAGGCCCTGGCAATAACTTGTCTCAACCAGAAGGAGATGGTATTCTTCGATACCTGTTTCTTAGTAACACCTGTGGAGACGAAAAGGCTCTTGATGCCTGGCCGGAGATGAGCAGTCCTTTCAAGGTATTTTCTAATGGCACGGACCGGGCATAATCTCAAATCCTCAAAATTCCCCGTCCTAGGGATAGCTGGCAGAGAGAAACCTTCAAATTTTGGGTCCCAGACAGCTGGGTTCTGGGTTTTCGCCACAAATGAAGGAACAAACTTGAAAGAGATCTCTTTCCACCCCTTCGAATGAGAGACGTCATAAGACAGCCCATGGATCTCCCCTACTCTTTTTGCAGAAGCCAAGGCTAGCAAAAAGACTGTCTTGAGAGTGAGATCCCTGTCTACGATATCTTTCATTGGCTTGAAGGGGGGGCCACTTAACATCTTCAGGACCCTAGCTAAGTCCCACTGAGGCACCCTAACTGCTTGTGGGGAGCAGGACTGCTCAAAGCTCCTGACAAGCATCGAGATGTGTCTAGAGGAACCCAGGTCGATGCCCTTCAGAAGGAAGACTTGACCCAAGGTAGCTCGCACTCCTTTCATAGCTGGGATTGACATTCCTATCTCGTCCCTGAGATATACCAGAAAGTCTGCTATGTCTGGGACCGAGGCTTTGAGGGGCTTAATGCGCCTCGAAGCGCACCACTTCGTGAAAGAGGCCCACTTCGCTTGGTAGACCGCTGCCGACGACCTTCTCAGGTATAGCGACATCCTCTTAGCCGTAGCTGCTGAATACCCTTCTTTCTTCAGCAGCCGCTCGATAGTCTCCAGGCATGAAGGCGTAGAGATTGTGGGTTGTCGTGAAACCTGAGAAAGTGCGGCTGTCGTAGAAGATCTGACCTGTCGGGGAGTGGCCATGGAGGGTGACTCGCCAGGTATTTTAGGTCTGCGAACCACTCTCTCTTCTGCCACCAGGGCGCTACCAAAGTCATCCTTAAGTTTCGGGCAGTCCTTACTCTGTTGAGTACTTGCCTTATCAACGTGAAGGGGGGAAAAGCGTACAAGTCTAGGTTGTCCCACTTGTGCTGAAAGGCATCCTCCAAGGCTGCCCTTGGGTCTGGGACAGGAGAACAATACACGGGAAGTTGCGCGTTCAGTTTGGTTGCAAAGAGGTCCATCACCGGGGAACCCCAACGTTGGATGATGAGCTTGGCTACTTCTGGAAGGAGGGACCATTCTGTCCCTACTATTTGACCCATCCTGCTGAGACCGTCAGCTAGAACGTTCTTTTTCCCTGGGATGAACCTTGCCAATAACACAACCTGGTTCGTTTCTGCCCAATCTAGGATCTCTAGGGCGAGATCGCACAATTCCCTTGATTTCAAACCTCCTTGTTTCTTTATGTACGCTACCACTGTGGCGTTGTCGCACATCAACGCCACAGTGTTTCCCCTTAGTAGATCGACGAAGTGCAGGCAAGCTTTCTGGACTGCCTTCAACTCTAGGACATTGATGTGTAGGTCCTTCTCCCCGTCCATCCAGGTTCCTCTCGCCGTCCCGTTGAGGAGATGGGCACCCCATCCCTGGTTGGAGGCGTCTGTGAAAAGAAGTAACTCGGGAGGGTCGTTCGCGAAGGGCATCCCCTTGAGCGAGTTCGACCGGCAATGCCACCATTCCAGGGAGGGTATTGTGTTTGGTAGGACTGGGATTAATTTCTGTTGCGAGTCCAGTTGGCACCAGAAGTTCTTCAGGTTCCATTGGACGGCTCTGAGTCTGAGTCTCCCCTGGGGAACCAGTTTTTCCAACGACACCAGATGCCCTATTAGTCTTTGCCAGTCCTTCGCCCTCCTGGGTTGCCCCGACAGGAACGGAAGAAGGATCTTCATCAGATTGCTTATTCTGTCCTCCGACGGAAATGCTTTTACTAGAAGGGTATCCAGTGTCATCCCCAAATAGGTCATTCTGGTGGAGGGGGATAGGTTCAATTTTTCCGCATTGATCATGATACCCAGACCCTTGCTAAACTGGAGAAGTTTCATCCCTTGCTCCTTCAAGACGTCCTTCGAGGAGGAAAGAAGCAACCAGTTGTCCAGGTACCGGATGAGGCGAATGCCTCGCTCGTGAGCCCACACTGAGACTGTCGTGAAGACTCTCATGAATACCTGGGGAGCTGTTGACAATCCGAAGCAAAGGGTCTTGAATTGCAGGATCTGGGTACCCCATTTCACCCGGAGAAACTTTCGACTCGAGGGGTGGACCGGAATCTGGAAGTAAGCGTCCTTGAGGTCTATGGTCATCATGTAATCTTTCTCCCTCAAGGACAGCAGGACTGACTTCGGAGTGTCCATTTTGAACTCTGTCTTCCTTATGAACTTGTTGAGAGCCGACAGATCTATCACCGGCCTCCACCCCCCCGTCGCTTTTTCCACCAGGAACAGTCGACTGTAGAAACCTGGTCCTGGGTGTAGGATCTCCTCCATGGCGCCCTTCTCCAACATGGTGGACACCTCTTGAAGGGCGGCCCTCTTCAACGGGTCCTTGGGTACCAACCACTCCGACTGGCTGGCCGGAATTAGAGGGGGAGGTTCTGCTAAGAACGGTAACCTGTAGGCCTCCTTCAGTACGGACACTGTCCAGGGCTCTGCTCCGTGAGCTTTCCATGCTTGCCAATATAGTCTGAGGCATCCCCCAACCTGAGGCTTGGGCAGGAATAGGGGGCCTCCCACTCTATCTCCTCCTGGAGGAGCGGCCTGAACGGCCTCTCCTGGAGGCAGAATAACCTGTCCTAAAGGAGGCTGACGCTGCTGGGGCTCCTCTACGGGGGGGCTGAGGCGCTGAGGCCCAAGAGGAAGAAGGGGCTTCTCTCTTTGTCCGGCTAGGAGGGGCCTGAGGCGTCGCGGCACTGTCTGAGACTGACCTCTTGTAGGGAGGTCTCCTTACCGGCGTAGGCCTGGGCGCGTTTACTTCCTTCCTCTTAGCCACCTTCTCCATGATCTCCTCCAACTCCTTTAAGGGGAACAAGGAGTCACCCCACAAAGGAAGGCCCCTCATGGCCCTCGCCTCTCTGTCTGGGACCTTCCGGGAAAGCTTCGCCAGGATGGTGTCCCTCTTGCGAAGCACCCAATTCGCTGACAGGGCGAGAGACTGGTAGGTGAGGAACTTGAGAGTCTTGCCCCCGGAGGTGATAAGCTCCCTCAGGAGGCTTTGCTGTTCTGGGTCTGTCAGGTCATAAGTAGCTTG
This sequence comes from Palaemon carinicauda, assembly GCF_036898095.1. NCBI lineage: Eukaryota > Metazoa > Arthropoda > Malacostraca > Decapoda > Palaemonidae > Palaemon > Palaemon carinicauda. The sequence continues at coordinate 82,586,438 of NC_090732.1, read as the reverse complement.
CACACCCACTAGTGTGGAAGCCCACCAGTCTAACCAAGAGGAGACGTGCACTAGGTCCTTAGACATTTCCATCATCGCAGCCTCCGAAGGAGAAAAACAGATCGGGGCTGTAGAGGCTCTGTCCTCCGAGGCGCCCTGTACCAGAATATCGAAAGCAGGTTCCACTTTGCAGGCTCCCGGCCGTTGTCCTTCTGGCACATAGACCCTGCTCTGCGTTTTGAGCCCCTGGAGCAACTTCGAAGAGCTCTGCGTCTTGGGAGCTTCGGCATTGCCTGCCACCACTCTATCAACGTGCTCTCGTCCCAGGACGAGATCTTGGGCCACAGGAAGTGCCAGGGAAGCTTTTGGTTGGACAGGAGCCTGCATCAACCGGATAAGGCTGGACCTCCAGTAGTCCTCATCGGTAGCAGCCGGTTCTTCGATCTTGTGATGTCTCCTGATCAGACTAATTACTTTTCTATAGGCAGAGTCCTCCGTCGGAGAACCTTCCCTACCGTCGGCCGAAGCCTCGACTTGGGCCCGGGGAGCCGGGTCACCGGGCACTCCCACCGGGAGCCTTGGTCCTGGCACAACAGGCACTCCCCTGCGGAGGTACTGGTCTTCCCCGGCGGAGACCTCCGCACCAGGGACGGGGGTTAGGACAGGCATCGCCGAACCGGCGAGGACTAGCGTCCGATCATGCTCTCTGGGGGACGAGGACGCGGATCCCGTGGGCTGACCCGACAGCGGGAACCGTTCCTTATAGTCCGAGGGCCGCACCAGCTGGGCTGATTCGGCCAGGCTGCCCGTAAGGAAGCGCGGTTCCCCCCGCTGGGCGGGGTGAACCGGAGGCTTCGCGGTCTTACGCCTGCCTGCAGAGGCCTTCTCGCGTTTCTCCCTGCGAGGGTCATAACAATGTCTGGAGGATGGTCTCCTTGGCGAGAAATCCCTGGACCGCCGGTCCGGGGAACACTGTATCTCCGACTTACGGGGTACGAAAACCCAATCACCATCGGGTGACCTACTCCTCCTGTGTTTCCTCTGTGGAGAGCGGGACCGCCTCCTGCTGTACCTGGAACGGGATCTTGAGCGGGAACGCCTGCTCCTGGACCGCTCCCTCCGACGCCGATGTTTCCTCCTGGCTTCCTCTCCCGAAGAGAATGACTCCCCACCATCCGAAGAGCCCGACGTCACCGTACCCACCGTACGGCGGGCAGAAGCGGGGGCCGCAGGGGACTTCGCGACTCATTGCGTACCCGAGGTAGAGGGTTGCAGGAAGGTTTCCGGAACTTCCGTGAGAGGAGTTAGGAACGAGGGTTGGCGCCCAACACTAGGGAACCAGGTATCCAGGCCCTCTTCCATCCGCATAGGGGACTTACATGGCGTTTTAGGAAGCTTCCATCCGAAGGCATCACTCACTGCGGAGCCTAACTTACCCTGGTTGTCGCCGCCTGCCGAAGAACCTGAAACACAGGCCCACGAAGGGGGCGAAGACACAGAAACAACATTGCTACACCATAAGGGGTCATCGGAGGAAACGTGCCCCCCAAGCACAAGGGCCGAGTCTCCAGAACTCCCTGACACAGCACTACCAGGCTCTTCACTAGCCCGAGAAGGTCCCGCAACTCCATCTTCACACTCACCAGACTCCTGGGGAAGAACGCCCGGCTCTCTCCCCACAACGGACTTACCTCGTCCCCTACTCTGGGTAGGGGAAGGAGAGACAGAAGCCCCGTCGGACCGTCCACTGGGCGACGGTAGCGGCGAAGAAACACTAGATTTCCTGGGTGAACGTTTCGACGATTTCTTTTTCTTCGTGCCGTAACGCACCCACTGAATTTCACTCCAACCAACACACTCGAGGCATGTATCCGAAGGAGAGCAAACTTTGCCCCTACAGGAAGAGCAAAGGGAGTGAGGATCCACTTCAGGTTTGGAGAGGAACGCTCCACACGATTTTCCGGCTCTAGGCCCAGGACAACCGCGGATCTGCTCCATAACGCACAAACACAAGACACAGGAACGCAGAGAATCAAAGGAATACACTTGGGAAGCACAAGGAAGGGTAGTGAACGCACAGGAACACAAGGGATAAGCACAAGTTACCACGCGGTAAACGCGTGGGACACACGCGGCGGACACAAAGGGTCGAGAGAGACGAGAGCGACGTGGTGTCACGTTGCGACCAGAGAACTTACTGGCGCTCACGACCCAAGCGGACCTCGACCTAGCGCAAAAGCTACCCTCGGGGCACGTTCTCTTACTCCCGAGTTAGCCCTCCATAGAAAACGGGTTTGGGGGTATACTACACAAAACTCTGGTCGGTAGAGAGGAGATTACAGGTAACTCCTAAGAAAGTAGTTCGAGGTAAGTATTCGTGTTGGAACAAATATCTATAACCAAAGTGTAGTAACAGGCTGGCCTTGAAATTGCTGTCCGCCCAATAAATGGAGTATACAATAAAAATGCTTTTTTAAGGAAATTTTGGGGTTCGCCGTTTACATGGGGTCTCCTTGATACGGTAATATATGGTATATGTTTTATTAAAGATCAATTAACTATTTAAATAATTGTAATATTCTAGAATGCAATGCTTCCGACACAAAACTGAATATATGTGAGAGAGAGAGAGAGAGAGAGAGAGAGAGAGAGAGAGAGAGAGAGAGAGAATCAGCTGTTGAAAAGTGATCGAATGTACAGACTTTATTTATTTAAAAGTAAAAATGATTATCGAGATATTTAAGTTTTTAATTTATAAAATAAGCTGTATTTCTGTTTAAGAAAGCATAGATAACATACTGCGCAAGAGACAACACATAAGTTGCGTCATGCTTCTAGAGTAGCGGCGTCGGCTACAGTCGTCTGAACGAAAAGACTGAACATTTACAGTAAGTACAGTTAGGTTGTAATGTAGTAATATTATTGTACATACTGTATATTACAGTATCAGTGAGTACTAGGTTACAGTACAGTATTACTAAATAGGAAAAACTTTTGCTATACATAACAGTAAGGGGATGACGACGACGACTGTAAAATTTACCTTAGCACAATACTGTACTGTAACCTTACTGTGTCCAGTATATAGTCTACATGTGTGCAAATGTTCTGTACACTGTACATATGAATATAAACTGTTATAAAACCAAATTAAAACTATTAGGCAGTATTTACTGTGTTAATTATCAGCTTGGGCACCCGCTTGTGGCAAGGGGCAGTAACTTTTTAGGGTAGGAGCTAGCCCACCCTAGTGTAACATTTATTCATCCCGACTTCTGTAACCTAACTATCGCGATAAGCGAGGTCTGACTGTACTAATTATATAACAGTCTCAGTCCCATCTTACTCTTATCTAATTATGATTACAAGTACTGAACTGTATTTTCTTAACTCAAAATGCTATTAAAAATAAATAGACTTGTACTTATCTAAATGATTTTCTTTACAATTTAAAAACTAACACTCCCTTTTTTTCAGACACCTGATCTCACTATCGCAAGTGAGCTAGTGTATGATTATGTGACTTTTAACAGGGGGTTCAATTAGTTTATAGAGATCTAGGCCAGATGCATAAAGCATAATGAAAGCAGTAAATGCATGGTCAGAGATAAACATTGATGAAAATAAAAAGGGATTCTCTGTTCCTACTATTGATTACAAGTTTTAAGGTGTCTTTCATGCTAAATGTTTTGCAAACAGGTTGTTATTGGAGGAAACAGATCCTCATTCCCTTTGGGTCTCGAGTAGGGACAACAATAGTATTCAAAGTGTAGATGTTTGGAATGAGATAAGTTGTCAGATAGTCTCGTGGATGAATAAATAACACTCATGTTTAAACAAGTTCTTAACAGGGACTCTGGAAATGTATAAGGAAATACTATTTAAATAGGGGGAGAGTTTGGATAAGACTACTATTGTGGACTTAAGAGGTGTTGTAGAAATTAGGGTTCAAATGGGTGGTGGTGTAATGAGACTAACAAACTTAAATCTCAAATTTCAGTGTTCACGAATTCACGTAGTCTGAAGGTGCTAACACTCATTCAGCCAGTGGCAGTGTTCCTAACCTAACTAGTTTTAAAGCCTAAGCTAACTGTTGAATGTTTTGCTAAGTTGCTCTAAGTTACAATCTGTTGAATGTAATGATGTTATTCAGCTCATTAAAGTTGTATGCTGCCCAGCAAGCTTCAATCTCTCAATTCAGTCCAGCTCCTTCAATCATTAACATTCACCTTTCTGCAATCCTGATTCATACCTTAAACAATAGGATTCACAGATAGAAGAATGGAATAAGTGTTCTTATCATATATCCCTCCTGCTTCTGGATCAATTGCTGTTGAATAATAATGTGGTACCGTCATATTATGCTTATAACGCCAGGCACACAGATTTTCAATACAACATTAGTAATTTCTGCACAGGCTTACAAAGTTTCATCATGATACAATTGGCATTGGTCACATCAATCCTAATGTAGGGAAATTATGTCACTCCTAAAGTAAGCTCAGCCACTAGTATTCATAAGCTGCCGAGTGTTGGTATCAAAGTAGATGCTAGTACCTCCCAAGGAGTAGGCTATGAAAAGTCCTCAACTACATATATCTTGTACTAGGGCACTGAGTGGCCCAGGTAATAAAGGAAAACTGGATAAGTCAATTTTCTGATGGTGAATTTTTTGTTAAAATTAAGATGGAGGTGAAGATATATTTAATTGAACTAATTGAGAATATGTTAACAAAAAATATACTTGAGGCTAGTTCTGACAGCCTAAGAGTTCCTACATAACACAATAATTTTTCCTCCAAGAAAAGAAAAGATGACCCAATTTAGTGGGAAACACTGGGATTCCAGATATAAATATCAGGGGCTACTCGGCTAGTATAGCAGTAAGATGCAAGTCTTGCATCATCATGGACAGCCGATAAAGTCTTGCCTTGGCCCATGAATTTAAGTTGTTTAATGGGGAGGTTATTGTTGTGGTTAGACTTGCTCTGCTGACACTGTGATGAACATCTCTCCAGATGAAATTGAAACCAGACACATTTAACCTTTAATCTAAAACTGACAGACATTACGTTTTGGGGCAATTTGTTGACCAAAACATATGGCTTTTATAAGCAATGGATTTGTGGGAAAAAATACACCTTTTCAATTTCATAGCTTGAAGCAAATAAACCTTTAAAAAAAATACATAATTTTAAGCTGCAATAAAAGTATAATAAAACAAGTCTTACCTGCACACCAACAGACTTGATAGGTAACAACGTGGCAAAGAGTGTTTGACTTAATGAGATCCTATGAAGCTCCTGGCGCTCATCTTCAGAGGTGCAGTTTTCTATTCGATTCAGTAAGGCATGCTTCTGCAAGATACCCTATTCGTATGAAAGGCAGTTACCAATGTCAAGCCCTTGAAACAGGGCAAATAATGGGACTGTTGTCTCCCTAAACATTATTTGCCACAGTATAAAGAGTTGTTAGTACAGTGTAATCACAAAAAAATATGGATCCCCATTTCTTTTTATAATAAAAATATAAAATGTCTTCCTGAATTATTAACCCATGAAAGTTCCCAATAACTTACAACTATTTCTGTATCAATAAAAATTCTTTGAGGGGTCAAATTATCATTAGACAGTATACATACTGATAACCATTAAAAACCAAGTATTCTAAAGAGAACCTCACATACAAATGAAAGTTAGGAAAATTCTTACACAAAAACTAAATTTTAATGATAAGATTAGTTATTTCTATACTCACCAATGTTCATATTGCTTCTCTCTAGAAGCTTGCTTACATCGACGTTGACCACAAAAAGAAAAAAAAATTATTCCCATTTTCTTTCCTTTCAATAGGGTTAGACTTTAGTATAGCAGTGAGACAATCTAGTGGCAATAACCTTGGTGTGAGTAGGCCATACTCTTTTTTGTCTTCGTCTTGAAAGTCGACACTAATCCCATCTTCTTTACATCATTAGACAGTGGAGAGGAAGGTGGGTATGTACAACAACATCAGGTGAGCATAGAAATAACAAATTTCATTATTGTTTATTTCTATTAAGCTTCAATAATGTTCCTATAAACAATTCCCAAACTCTGATGAAAGTGGGTCAGTGAAGAGATAGGCCCTTAATAGACCTAAAATAACAAACTTATTTAATACTCTATAGACTTATCTCTTGTCTAGTATCATGGTAACAAACCATCTCAAACCTAAATTTCTAATACCTTGACTCCCCTGAGTGTACAGTATTCCTAAAATTTTAATACCTTCAGATTGTTTCAAAGTACCCTATTAATGCCTAATTTCTTATATAATTTACCCAGCATTAATTTCCAAATAAAAAATTTGATCCTAAAAATAATCTTTATTTACTCAATTAATAAAACAAACCTACTTTTATTTGACCTTATAATCAGCTGCTACTACAGCACCATAAGCCCAGTAATTAGGATAAGCAAAACTGGATTCTTTATAACACTTAGTATATACAGACAGTCCTTAAGGTACAAACATCCGATTTGCAAACCTTCAGACTTATGAACGCATCTACCGTAAGTAAAAAACATGTTATAACTCTGTGGAGTTATTATTTTGAAATTAGCTCCGCTCCCAACTAGGTTACGATCAAGCCACTGCCACCCAGGGCTTGCAGAACCAACCGGATTTTTTAAAAATCTATTGTTTGCTATTGTGATAATCGTAGCTGTGTGTGTATTAAATCCAGTGTATTTTTGCTTCATTACCATAAATTACAATAACGTTAACTATGGCTGATAAGCAGATTGCTGGTGGTAGTGCAATGAAGCACAAGATGTCACGAGATTCGGGTAATAAAAGTTTGTGGGAGGCATAACTTCTAACTGTGTTCGATCTACTGGAATCCAGACATGAATGATTTTATCTTTGATTGTCATGTTACCATTATGGCTAAGATACAAGATGATGATAGAAATGCCTCTTTTTCTTTGTTGGTCATTTCAATGCTCACCATAGGGAGTGGTTAAATTCTGTTTCTCCTACCGATCACCATGGCTTAAAACCTTTAGATTTTACCTCTGAATCAGGATGTGAGCAAATCATAAGTGAAGCTACTCACAGATCTGGTAACTGCTTGGCCCTCGTATACACTGACTCCCCTGGCATTACAACAAGTAAGGTTGGTTCTCCAGTTGGACATCAGATCATGCCTTGATTTCATTAGTAGTGAAGACTGAGCAGTCTGTCCCTGATGTATCATAACCATGTAAGGTTTATAAGAAATCTCAAGGAGACTGGAATGGGATTCTTCATGATCTTTTGGGCTTGAATTGGTCACAATTGTATAGTAGTGTTGATCCTGTTGTCCCTTTGAATGAGAATCTAGTCAATATAATTGATAGGTGTATCCCTTCTCCTGTGCTAAGGTATCAAGTGAAGGACAACCTATGGTTCAATGATGATTGTAGACGTGCTTATTTGGAAAAGCAGGAGGCCTATCATCTTTGGAAGGGTAACATCAGATTTGACATAGAATAACTATCCTCACCTTAGAGTTTTTGCTCGGATTATTTCAACTGAAAAGGAATACAATTCAACCAGGTAAGAAACCCTTTCTAGTACTGTGGAGGATTTATTTTTGCTTTATTTTTATTTTTTTGTTTTTGCCAAATCCTGTGAGAGAGAGAGAGAGAGAGAGAGAGAGAGAGAGAGAGAGAGAGAGAGAGAGAGAGAGAGAGAGAGAGGAGAGAGAGAGAGAGAGAGAGAGAGAGATATTGTGTTAGCGAGCGAAAGTAGTTAGGTTAACGATCGTTTGTGGTGAGAAAGACTGTTGGTTTAAATGAGATTGTTTGTTTACATTTTTAGTAAGGTTACGACAGTGGTGAATGTTTCGGAGCGAATGCTTTTTTTGATTGACTGCGTCCTGAAGCAGTTGTGTGATTGAATGCTGGATTATATCTATTATTTTTCTTACCAGCGTGGAAGTGTTTTGATTATTTTGACAGTAAGTACAGTTTTGTTTATCTTTGCTTATCGTGATTGTGAATGATAGGAACAATTTATTATTTATCTTTGATTATAGTGCGATAGTTCAGTTAGCTAGAAGTGTTCGTAAGTGTTTTTCTTTTTTATTTTGGCAGGCTGTGATTCCTCCTTTGGAGAGAGTTCCTTTGAATGTTAAATTGTATGTTGATGACCTGGCTTGTTTAAGGAACTTGATACGACTGCTCAGATTTAGATAACGTTGATGACCCGGACTGAATGAACCTACGATCGATGATGATGACGATGTTTATGATGATTATGATGACGATGTTTATGATGATTAGGATGATGATGATGATGATATAGACTGCCCAATAAAGTGAGGCAGTTAAAGCAGATTGTGCCAGTGTTGCGTCTGCCAGAGAGTTGTGGCTTTGGCCTTAAAGGACTGTTGGCCCTAGTGTGGATAAGAGGTCCACGCATAAACAAATGTTGATTTTGGTGTGCGGGTAATTTTAAGTTTGGTAGGGTTTTTTATTTGAATGGTGTTACGTTACTTTTTTATTCATCAAGTTAAAGATTAGTTATAAGTGTAATTATTTTGGTTTGTGGATGTTAAGTATTGTAGTTTTAAGAAATATAGTTGTAAGGTTATGTTTTGTTTTTTGGGTCCTTTTGTCTAAGAGTCCAGTTTTAGATAACGTAAGGGGAAAGTATGTGTTGAGGAGACCATTGTCTGTAAGTGTGATTCAGGGTGTGGGGGTTGTTTGTGTAACATCCCGCCACAGTACAACCCAGCAACATAAGGGGTGGACTACCCTTAAATCTGGACTCTTTTGTGTAGATGCAACAGTTCCTCCTTAACTTGTACCAGATGGTTCTGTCACTCACTGTTCAAAGGAAAAGGCTACCCTTTTGGCTGATGTGTTTGACAGTAAGCAAAGTAATGAAACTCGAACTTCCTCATTCGTGTTTCCCTGAGGCTAAAACTAATTAGTTTAGTTTTATGATCTCGGGGAAATTAAAGCTCTCTTGATGGACCTTCATGCTTATGGAGGTGTATACCCAAATGGCATTTTTCCTTTTTTTTTTTTTTTAAAGATTACAGATTTCTTAGCTCCAAAGTTATCTATTTTGTGCAAGCTAGCAAGAAGATGAGCTTTTAGCATTTGTTGGAGAATTGGTAATGTTACTCCTCTATGTAAATGTGTGTGTTTGTCGTAGCTAAAGTCCAAATGATTATCGCCCAATTTCCTATTATCTAATGTTTTTTAACGTCTTTTGGCAAAACGTCTTAATATGTTTGCTGAAGGTAATCATGTTGCCTAGTTTGTACTTTGGTTTTTGTAAAGGCCTTGGAGCATGTGATGCTCTTCTTACAATCTCCAATCAGATATCCCTTGATTGTGATCAGGAAGTTTGTACGATTGGCCTTGATTTTAGTGCTGCCTTTGACTGTGTTAATCACGAGGCCCTTGTTTTCAAACTCAAACAGTTGAGAGTGGGTGGGTCATTTCTTAGCATCATTATTGAATTTTCAAGTAATAGAATGCTGAAGTGTTGTGGGTATAGGAATGTGATATCTGGCGTTTCTCAGGGTAGTGTTCTTGGCACATTACTTTTCACACAATATACACATGACATGTGGTTTGGCCTAGAAAACAAGCTTGTTGCATATGCAGATGATGTTACTCTCTCTGGATCAATTCCATTTCCTGAATGTAGATCTGGGGTTGCTGAATCCCTTAACCCCTTCGCTACAAGGCCGTGGATTCGCTACTGGAGCTCTATACGAGATTTATCACCATCGGATCTACTCACTTATTTATCCAATAAGCTACATTTCCATGTTTATTTGTTTTACTGCTGATTACAGAATAATTTTTTCCAAGGTTTGCTTTATTCTCCAATTTATCCCCCTCTAATCAACCAAAATATTTTTCCATTCATTAGTAAGTGGTTATAGAATAATTTTGAAAAAAAAAAAATGTTATGTAATTACCTCTAAATAAAGGTAAAACACTGATTTTGTTTACAAAAAAATTTATATTCATTGAAGTGATTATGTTATACTGATATAATTCCATGCTAAATGGCCGTCAAAAGATATAAAACTACTTGTTAGTAAAAATAAACTTTACGCTGTACAGAAATGTAAAATAATTATCCTTTTATTTCCTTTGACACAGGAAATATTATACAATTATCACGTATGGTAAAGCACTGCGATTTGTGTAAAAAAACATTATATATTTATTCAAATGACTACTGTATGTTATTCTATAACAATTCCACAAAAGTGATATAAAACTACTTGACAGTAATAATGGAATTTACGTCAGAGAAATATAATGAAAATATCCATTTGTTTCCCACATTCCTCAAACACGCTACACATTTTCACTCAAAATTAATTATTGATCAAAGTAGTAAAGAAATCCCTCTAAGTAGAATACTTTTGTTACTATATGTGCAACTCTAGGTCTACCAAGTTTTCTGCTAACTTGGTAACACTGCACTCAACTGAGTTGTTTTTTCCAAGGTCAAATTCAGCCACTGTCTTTCTATATCATTTTCAAACTATTTGGGCACAAAATCATTATACAAATATTGCTTAATTACAACATATAAAAAAAATATGAGAAAATAAATACCACAAACAACTAATGTGCCATAGCGTTTTCTGCTGGGAGACCAATAGTTGGCATGTTTGCTTGTAGAAAGGGGGTTGGCGAGTCATCAGCTGATTACCATAAACAAATAACTTGCTACTGCACTTCATTAAACCAAGTGCAATATAAAAATAAATTAATTTATAACATATGAATGATAACTGTAGGTTTATATTTTGTCTGGTAGTGTGAGTGAATGTATGTCATTACTGGGGTGTTTGAGAGTTGTCAAACTCCCTTATACAACTTTTTCTTAGCATTAAGATGCAGGGTGATATTTGGGGACATTTTTAGGAAAAAAGGTGCGTCTTATGACACGGAAAATACGGTAATGAGAGGATTGAAGAACAGAGAAATTAAATTGCCCTTTTGACCCTGGACAGCACCCACAAGTGACATGATAATTGCCAAACTAAACGACTAAGTCTCAATAAAGGATCTCTTTAATACCAATCTTTGATTTTGTCCTGTTCTTTGGATATAGTAGAATTCCCATGTGTCTACTGTACATTACCATACTCTCATTTCTAACATCATCCATACTTCAACAATAATAAATACAAAAAATTTAAAGGTACCAGATATCACCAATTAAAATTCTTCACATTATCAGGGGCCAATTATTCTCTAGACAAAAAATAATCATCTGGACCTAACCTCATTTAGTTACTCGACAAACATAAATGAAAAGAAATACATATTACATTATTATAATTTGAATAGCAAAATATCTTAAATTAAATCTCTTTTCATAAAAATATATCACGAAATATTCAACATAATTCACTACGGTAAGCTAGTTAAGAAAATTTCATTAATTACCTATAGTAATTCCTCATCACCTTGTTGATTATTCATTCATATCGAACAAGGAAAAAAATATTAATATGAAAAATCTGTATTTAAAGATTATTTTTTGTTTATACCAACTATAGGTGCAAGAGAATCCACAATTCAATAACATAGTTAGTTGAACTAATCTCCTCTGTATCATTCCTATTTTAGTACTGTATATTTACTGCCAAAGTAATAACTTGATTGCTTTAAAGATCACAGATCGTTTTAAGAGAATAAAAATTTAACACTAAATGGGAGGTGAATGAGCAACTTTTCTTCATAGAGCTAATAAGGTGGTCCATTTTAATAAGAGGCAAAATAGAATAGTAGTAGTACCTGAACTGACCTTAAGTAACTTATTAGGATACTCTTTATAAATAAGTTTCCTTAAAGAGATACTTCAATATAGTCAACGTCTTTGTGTATCCCCTTCATTTTCTTCTTGATCAAGGAAAAAACTTGTAAAAAAGCAACAACAGGCTTCACCTTTTGTTTACCTTGAACATAAACTCTGTGAATGCACTAGGCTATGGACTAGTTTTGTCAACAGAAGTACTAACACACTACTAAATTCAGCAAGGAAAAACTTGATGCGCTAGAATACATGCCTACAAAAGAACATTCGAAACATGATTCAATTGTTCATCTGAAGCATAAAAGTTATCTAATAAAATCTACAGGATTCTAACATGAAAGTGTACTTTAGAAAGTGGAGGGATATAAGGAACCAGTTTATAAACTCAATATATATTAAGAATTGTTGTTAGTTGACCCTACATGAGAAAGGCTTGATGTCATTTGAAACATGATGGTTGGTTGGGACTATAGAGAAAGGCTCAATGCATGCATTGTTGGTTGAGACTAAATGAGAAAGGCTCAATGCTACTCATTGTTGGTTTAGACTAAATGAGAAAGGCTTAATGCCATTCGAAACGTGATCCAAATGTACATCTCTCAGAAGCTTTAAGAAAGCAATTCTAAATCATTTTTCCTGTTCTACAGGAATTATACGAAGATTTTATCAATATTACAGCTATAAATTATAAATTGGTCGATCATGATTGTCTATTTCATTGAGTGGAGGGATATAAGAACTCAAAAGTTATGGTCATCCGAAACATGTGCAACCGTTCAGCTACTTTTCCAAGGTAATCATAGGATATGCCATGCCATTTCCCTATGACGTAAGTGATTAGTTATGAGCACTTACTACATACAGCATGAGGAGGATCAATTGAGTTCTATTGGTCTGTCTAATAGAGCAGCCTAGATTTTGTAAATATCACAAATTTCAAGTAATTTGTATTTTTCCTAACAGTACTTACCTCGAACTACTTTCTTAGGAGTATCTGGGATTCTCCTCCCAACCGACCATATTTTAGTGTAGTTTCCCCTATCTCCGTTTTCTCTAATGGGGTCCCTCCGTGGCGGATGGATACTCGCCCTGAGGCGACCCGGGTCAGCGTGCGAGAGCATGGTCCTAGGTCTCGGTCGTCAGTAAGCTTTAATAACTATAAATTCGAACTCCTGTAAGGCACTCGGGGAAGGCTGGGCGGGCAATATCCCGAAAGTAGTTCGAGGTAAGTACTGTTAGGAAAAATACAAATTACTCAAAATTTGTGATTTGTTCCAACACGGAGTACTTAACTCTAACTACTTTCTTAGGAGACTTATACCTTAGGAGGTGGGAGTGAGCTTACAGGCCGGGAGACCCGATATGAAACTATCCGATTGAACCTAGATAGGAGGCTAGGTTCTGGCTGACCACAAAAAACGGGGTAGAAGACTCGGGGAGAACTACGCAAAAACCTTTCTAGTGCCTATGTAACTCACCTCTAACATTTCATCCGGGCATGGGGCTCCAACGATCAACTCTCATAAGGGCGGAGGATAAGGAAAGGGAACAGGGGGAAGCAGGAAAGGGGGGTAGTAAGGAGGATCTTGTGTCGCTTGGAATTACTTCCCACGGGCTTCCCCGGGGATTCAACCTTGAACCTGTTGGAGCGCAGAAATGACTGGTCCGATGGAGAAGGAGTCCAGGGACTTCCTTGTACAGTCTTTCAGGTAATGGGCGGTAAACGTAGACTGCCTGGCCCACTTACCTGCTTTCAGGATCTGGCCCACTGCCATGTTCTTGTCGAAGGCCAAGGAGGTGCTGAGGCCCCTAATTTCATGGGGTCGCGGTTTTCCTGGCATCGTGGAACCATCGCTGTCATAAGCTCTCTTTATGACCTGTCTCAGCCAGAAAGAGATGGTGTTTCTGGACACCGCCTTCTTTAAAGGGCCTGCGGAGACGAACAGACTCTTGATCTCAGGACGAAGTCTGGCTGTCCTTTCTAGGTACTTTCTGACCGACCTGACCGGGCACAATAACAAGTCTTCGGGATTGTCCGAATGTGGGATAGCTGGGACTGAAAAACTCTCGAACATGGGGTCCCAGAAGGCAGGATTTTGGGTCCTGGCTACAAAGTCCGGAAGGAACTTAAAACTCAGGTCTTTCCAACCCTTCGAGTGTGAAATCTCGTACGACAACCCGTGTAGCTCACTGACTCGTTTCGCAGAGGCTAGGGCTAGGAGGAAGACAGTCTTAAGGGTAAGGTCCTTATCGAGAATGTTCCTGAGCGGTTCAAAGGGCGGCTTGGTAAGGAACTTAAGGACCCTCGCTACGTTCCATTGCGGCACTCTGGAGGAGCGGGGAGAGCATGACTGTTCGAAACTCTTTATGAGCATAGAGATCTGTCGGGATGCTCCGATGTCGAGTCCTTTGAGGAGGAAGACTTGGCCCAGTGCAGCTCGAACTCCCTTAATCGCTGGGATGGATATTCCTAGGTCATCCCTCGGGTGAACTAGGAAGTCTGCTATCTCGTGAATAGATACGCCCAAAGGTCTCAGATTTTGGGAGGCGCACCACTTTACAAACGTAGCCCATTTTGCCTGGTAGACTACGACTGATGATCTCAGATAACCTGTCATCCTCGTGGCGGTCTTTGACGAGTACCCTTCCTTCCTCAACAAACTCTTGATAACCTCCACGCGTGTAGCTGGAGGGACCAAGGGTGTTCATGGAACTTTTTGAAGTGGGGCTGACAGAGAAGGTCTTCCCTGTCTGGCAGTGGCCACGGTGGGAGGATTGCTAACTCCTTCAGGTCTGCGAACCACTCTCTCTCCAGCCACCAGGGCGCTACCAAAGTCATCTGTAGGTTCTTTGAACGCCTGAATCTGTTGAGGACCTGTCTGAGGGTTCCGAAGGGAGGGAAGGCGTATGCGTTGAGAACGTCTCATGGATGCTGGAAGGTGTCCTCGAATGCTGTTGTTGGGTCTGAGACTGGAGAGCAGAATACGGGGAGCTGGGCATTGATCCTCGTGGCGAACAGATCTATCACCGAGGACCCACATTTGCGTAGGAGTGTCTGGGCTACCTCCGGGTGAAGGGACCATTCTGACCGTACCACTTGACCTACCCTGCTGAGGCCGTCGGCTAAGACGTTCTTTTTCCCCGGAATGAACCTGGCCGTCAGCTCGATGTGTTCTTTCTCGGCCCAATCCAGGATCTTTGCTGTGAGGTCGCACAGCTCCCTTGACTTGAGCTCCACTTGTTTCTTCACGTAGATTACCACTGTGGCGTTGTCGCACATGAGGGCCGCCGTGTTTCCTCGGAGACGATGAACGAACCTCATGCAGGCTCTTTGGACCACTAACAACTCGAGCACATTTATGTGTAAGGTCCTCTCCTCTTGGGACCACTTGCTTTTTGCTGTTTCTTCTTGGAGATGGGCTCCCCACCCCTCCTTCGAAGCGTCTGTGAAAAGCAACATTTCCGGAGGGGCGGTCGCAAAAGGCATCCCTTTTAGGGTGTTCGTCCTGTCGGACCACCACTTCAATGTCTCTTTCGTCTCCGGTGACACACAGACCACTCTGTGCGGAGTCTCCCCCGGGGACCAGGGTTCCTTTAGGTTCCACTGAACCGCTCTCAGCTTGAGTCTTCCCCGGGGGACCAACTTCTCCAGTGATACTAGGTGACCTATCAGTCTCTGCCAATCCTTGGCTCTCCTGGGTATGTCTGTTAGGAAGGGGTGAAGAACCTGATCCAATTTCTCGAGCCTCTCTGCAGAGGGGAATGCTTTCCCTAACTTCGAGTCTAGGACCATCCCCAGGTATGTCATCCTTGTGGAGGGGACTAACTGTGACTTTTCCATGTTGATAGTGATCCCCAAGTCCCTGCAGAACTGCAACAACTCCAAGCCTTGTTCCTTCAAAACTGCCTCTGAGGCTGAAAGAATTAACCAGTCGTCCAGGTAGCGGATCAGCCGGATCCCGTTTGTGCGCCCAGGCTGACATTGTGGCGAACACCTGAGGGGCCATCGACAGGCCGAAGTAAAGGGTCCTGAACTGCAGAGACTGGGAACCCCACTTCACCCTGAGGAACTTCCTGCTGGAGGGGTGGACAATAATCTGGAAATATGCATCCTTGAGATCCAGGGACATCATGAAGTCCCCTCACCTCAAGGCTGCCAGTACTGACTTCGGAGTGTCCATTTTGAAGTCCGTCTTGCTGATGAACTTGTTAAGGGCCGAGATGTCGATGACCGGTCTCCAACCTCCTGTCACCTTCTCCACCAGGAAGAGCCTGTTGTAGAACCCTGGGGACGGGTCCTTCACTAGTTCTAGAGCTCCCTTGTTCAGCATGGCTGACACCTCTTGTAGTGCTGCCTTCTTCAAGGGGTCCTTGGGTGCCAGCCATTCCGCTCGATGATCGGGGATTTGAGGGGGCGGCTACGTCAGGAAGGGGACCCTGTATCCTCCCTTTAAGACTGCTACAAACCATGGATCTGCCCCGTTGTCCTGCCATGCTTGCCAAAAATGTTTCAGGCATTCCATTATCTGAGGCTTCAGCAGGAGCAGGGGGCCTCTCTTCCTACCTCCTTCTGGAGGCGCGGCTTGAACGGCCTCTCCTAGAGCTGGAGTACTGAGGCCTAAAGGAGGCCTGAAGGGTAGAACTTCCTCTACCAGGGGGGGGGGGCTGAGACAACTGCTGCCAGGTTGATGAAGGGGAGTCTCTCCTCAACTGGGACGTAGGAGGGTGGGACCCTTCTGGTGCAACCCTTCTATGAGTGGGTCGTCTCATGACCGAGTGTCTGGGGTCCACCGTCTCTTTTAGCCTCCGGACTCTCTCCATAGTCTCTTCAACCGCTTTCAGGGGGAAGATAGAATCGCCCCACACTGGCGAGTTCCTCAAAGACTTTGCCTCTCGTTCGGGGAGCTTACGGGACAACTTGTTGAGGATCGTATCCCTCCTCCGCAGCACCCAATTGGCTGTAGCGAGAGACTGGAAGGTGAGGAATTTCATGGCCTTCCCCCCTGAGCGCATCAGTTCCTGAAGTAGCGCCTGGTTCTCCGGAACCATCAGATCGTGGGACAGTTGAAAACTCACCAATGTACAAGCCCACCAGTCTAGCCATGAAGTCACATTGACAATGTCCTGCGCCGTATCTTCCATCATGGAAGCCTTGATATACCTTACATATATGTTTATTTATAATAGAACAAGAGAGTATACCTGGCTGTTATTAGTAATATAACAAAGTGCTTGTTTAAAGTAGAGCAGTTTTATAAATATATTGTTATATTGGGTTGGTGATCATTTACCAAAGAGCAGTTAACATTTACCTCTGGCTATGTAAATACTTATCTCACTAGTCTGTATATATCTATTGGATTAACAGGATTACTGTAACTTCGGTTGAAGATAAATAAAGATGGTTTAAGGACATCGGTATCATCTCTAATTATTCCACCAAGTACAATTGGGATATAACAAATGGTAGCAGAGACTTCATCGAATCTCGGACCTGGACATCAAGATTAACAAGTGTTTTCTTGTGATTAATAAGTTCCGAAAGTTTTGTGAAAATTTTTGTAAAGTCTAAAATGCCAGGAAACGTGGAGTAAAACACCCTTACCAAGGGGGTGGAAGGGTCAACCATCAGCTATGTTTAGAAAAACAAAGGAACTTGAAATTTTCCCGCTAAAAAGCTCCCCCTAAGATGATATGTGGAGTGTAAGGTTCCTCATGTAGGAAAAAGACAACAAGAGGTATTACTTATATTACCAGTATTACTTCTTCTATTGAAAAGTTGACGCTGGTTGACATAAGTTGACGCTTCAAAGAAAATTCTGAGTGAGAAGTTTTACACCCAAGAAAATTTACGAGACCTCTAGTATGCGTGTATTTTTTTTCTTTTAATTTTATAAAGATAAATCTTTTTCAAATTTAAACATTTCAAAAATTTAAGCTGAAGGTTACCCTGAAAATCCCCCTGGTGTTTAAGAAAAATTAAATTAAAATGGATGTTATGTACAGAGAAAGCATGGACTTAACAAAGAGATTTGTGAACTTGAAAAATTTGTTCATATTCAGAAAACCGATGGTAGTTTTGTCTTTCATCATTGTAAAAATTGTGGGGGACCTTTGCTTGGCCACATAAAGGATGAAAAGGATTGTGACCCAAATAGGAAATGGACCCAGGATGAAGTAGATAGGATAGAAGATATTTTATCTGCACATGGAATGTTTTCTGTAAATGTGGCACGTACGGACACAAGAAAAATAGCTATTAAATGTGATATATATAAAAAGAATTTCATGAACAGGATGGAAAAGGAGCAGCATATCAAAATTATGCATAAAGATAAAGTGTGGTAAAAGTAGGTGCTTATGATTTAACAGCAATCATTACAATGGGAAAAACTATTGGTGAAGAAATTGCCAAAGGATTGGAAGCGAAAAGATCAACACAGATTACTAAAGCGAAACCTCCTCCAATCTGGGTTGGTCAAACTTTTGAAAAGTTTTTTCAAGAAGTAGAAGCGTGGAATACCTCGAGCAAGGATGATGATTCTACGAAGTATACTGATTTAGTAGAGAGCCTGAAGAAAAATAATAATGTCAAAGATTATGTTGTTTCTGTACTATTGGATAAAACATCTGAGGCTCTAAACAAAAATGTAGCAGCAGTTTTGGAAATTCTTAAGCAAAAGTATGCAAAAACTACAGCAGAGAAGTGTATTGATGTGCATCGGCGATCACGGATGGATCCATGTGGGAGGCTACGTCTTCTTCTTCTGGGCGGATCGATGGAGCGGGTCCTTCCGCCACGGGTGGAGCTGCCGGGACGGAGGTAGCCGTCATGGGTCTACCTCCGCTCGGGGAGATCCGTGGGGCATGGGTCCCACGATGTACTACCGGGTACCCAGGGCGCTTTAACCGAGCTGCCGTAGCCCCGAGTACATAGGAAGAGCAACCGGGCCGACACAGCAGCTCTCTCCGCTGGGCGGATGGAGCCGGTGACTTGGCGGGTAGAGGGACGGAAAAGCCGACCTGGGTCGACGGCTTCGACCAGCGTGCAGGTCGATAAGTCGACATGCGGGGCAGGGGCATAGGGGCAGCTCCAGAAGCCAATGAGGCAGACACTGGAGCGGTAGAGGCCCTGATCAACCCGCTATGGGGGAAAGCCACCTGAGCCCACCTGTCCTTGGAAGAACGTCTATGCTTGCTCTTCCTCTTCGATGACTTGGACTTCTTCCTGGAAGGGCCTGAACGGGAACGGGACTTCGACTTACGGGACCTCTTCCGCTTCCTTCTCAACTCCCGGGGTGTCGTCGTCCTCCGAAGACGATGAGGAAGAGAGAGAAAAGCTGGATGAGGAGCTGGCAGAGTCCTCCGAGTCCTCCGTCACTGATGCAGGGTCCTGGCGTTGTTCTACCGGCGTGAAGGGCTGCATGAAGTCAGGCGGAGCGTTGACGACGGCCCCGGGGGAGTCCGTAGGGCTTTCCTTGATGCGAACCACCCCTCAAA
Source organism: Palaemon carinicauda (assembly GCF_036898095.1). Taxonomy (NCBI): domain Eukaryota; kingdom Metazoa; phylum Arthropoda; class Malacostraca; order Decapoda; family Palaemonidae; genus Palaemon; species Palaemon carinicauda. The sequence continues at coordinate 82,567,133 of NC_090732.1, read as the reverse complement.
TTCTTCTTCCTGACCATCGGCGATCTAAAGGGCATCCTTGGCGCCATTCAGACAATAGAATCGGGGTGTGACGAACCCGTCGGCTGCGTTTTTTTGTCCGCCTCTCCCCCGGGCACTGTGGTACCTGAAACACCTTACCACGATGAAGGGGAAGGAGCTGTACCAGCCTTCCCCCACACCGGGTCTACGGTCGAGACAGGTCCTGGGGGCACCAAGGCCTCGTCTCCCGAACACCCCCCCCCCAGCTGGCCCCCCCAACATGCCTGCGAAACAACAACAGTCCCCACATCAATAAAATCAGACTCATGGGGAATGGCAATGGGCCGCTTCCCTGCAACGGACTTACCTCGTCCCCTACTCAGGGTAGGGGAAGGAGACGGGGAACCTCTCTCCGAAGGGGCGGCAGGAGACGCCAAAGGGGAAGCGGCGCCTACCTTCTTAGGAGACCGCTTCACTGCCTTCTTTTTCTTCGTGGCGTAGAGAGCCCACTGGACTTCCGACCAGGCTGCACACTCTGGACACGTGGCCGACGGGGAACAAACACTGCCCCTGCACGAGGAGCACAATGAATGAGGGTCTACCTTAGGCTTCGATAGCCACGCACCACAGGACTTACCGGCCTTAGGCCAAGGGCAACGACGTTGGGATTCCATAACGATACACTAGGAACACCAAGCAACACAAGACACTGGGAAAGGAAGTGGATAAAAGGGCACAAAGGAATGGGAAAAACACGAGGTAACCACGTGGTAACACAAAGGGTCGGACGGGATGTGAGTGCGGCAAGATGTGATCAGCGCCGCGACCAGAAGCTTACTGGCGACCGAGACCTAGAACCATGCTCTCGCACGCTGTCCCGGGTCGCCTCTGGGCGAGTATCCATCCGCCACGGAGGGACTCCACTAGAGAAAACGGAGATAGGGGAAACTACACAAAAATCTGGTCGGTTGGGAGGAGAATCCCAGATACTCCTTAAAAAGTAGTTCGAGGTAAGTACTCTGTGTTGGAACAAACAAGGTTTTGGCAGCAAAAAGAACTAGAGTAAATATAGAATTGGAGGCTCTATAAGACGATCTTGACTCAATCATCCGCTGTGCCCCATCAGAACCGTTTGAGTAGTGTACTAGAACTAATAGGCAAATAATCTGAAACGCAAAATTGGTCCTGGAACAAGACACGAAGATAATGCAGATCACGAACAGCAGGAAAAAATTCCTTTTAATCTAAGCAATAATTACTAACAAATTCTGGAGAACACATCCATTTAATTTACTAAGGATCAAAATAACTCCCATTAAACAAGAGAATTTACAAAGGAGTACAATCAATTAGCTACAGAGACTGAAAGACAAAGTGGTATGCCTACACACCTCATGGTTGTTTCCAGCAATACTATATGCTACATGCCTAAGCATATTGAAATGAAAGGAAATGGGAAATTATTTTAGTTTTTTGGGATAAATGTCAATATCAGCAAGCTTCCACAGGGAAGCGATATGAACATAATGGGAGCTTAATATATATTTTTATACCACACTTTATAATGAAAAATATACAAAACAAAAAACTCTTTGGTATAAAAGAATTTGTTCTAGTTATGCACTAGCATAGCACCTGCAATTGAAATGTTACCCTAACTCCAGCACATAGTTACCTTTTAACATACAGAACTACAGCGTTACTCCAAATATCAGTTATCTAAATATAAAATCATCTAAGGGTATTCTTACTGTTGTGTCCTTCCCAGAGAAAAATTTCATTCTTTAGTGAAATCAAGCAAGTTTTGAAACAAACCACACACGAGATATTACCATTAGGTGGTTAAGCGAAATCATTGAATTAACATTTCTGAGACATGTAAGAATATACAAAATGAGAAAGATGACGATTTCACAGTACTATAGTCTAATAATCTATTTCATCAAATTATGAAGGCACTATAGAAGTTTTAAACAACTGAAAAATAACCATAATCCTACTTTTCTCATGAGTTGGGCAGTTAGTTATGAACCTTAGATTACCCACAGTAATGAAATGAAACCCTCGACTTTCATAGGGGACAAATTAAATGCCCATGAGAAGTATAATTTTGTAAAAGGTTAACTAATAATGGAATAAATAGGAAATACAAAAAATAACAGACATGAAATACAAATGGGGTCTCTAATTGAAAAGATTACCAGTAGCTGGCAGCCTAAAAAGAAAAAATTAAAAAAAATGATCAGCTATACATTTAGAAATAATTTGAAGTGCAGGTGATACTGTATTGTACAAAAGAAATTTTTAAATGGTATGCAAAGGAGTTTAAATTCAAAACAAGAACACAGACTTAGGTACTTACTAGAGAAACACAAATAACTGTGACAAAACAAATTCTGATGAAATGAAAATGAGATAACCCGAAGGAACAGGCTTCCTAGATAATGATGAAACAATGTAAGAAGTGATAAAATAGAAAAAAACTACAAAGCTATGAAGATTAACATGATCTTGAAATAATAACAAGCATTTCCAATATAACAAATTACAAACTAGAAGAAAAACCAGTTGATAAAATGGTTTAGATGTAATGTCAGAAGTGTTAAAGTCATATGAGGCAGCATTTGAAAAGGAGTGTACAAGATTAGACAAAGAGCAACTATAAGGAAGTTAAAAAATCAGAATTCTGTAAAAACTAATGTTTTTAAACAGACTTGAGAAGCCTCAAGGATATGGAGATTAAATCTATAATAATGTGAAGTACTAACATCATTCAAGAGAAGGACTACATTGTTATGTCAAGCAATGCATGCCTAACACACACAGTATAACACTATTGAGCTGACTTTATAGTAAGGGAACAAATATTACACCTACAAAAATAAATAGATACTGTACAAAGGAGGGATATCACTACAGTATGTACAAATGCATTTCCAAAGAAAACCTTCAACCTCTAGCTGAGGACACGGAGAAGAGGAATGAAAATAAGAAGGCAGGTGATTAAGGTAAAAAAAAAAAGTTTAGAAACAAAAAAAATGAGAGCACCTACTATATACCAAACATAAAAAAAATTATTATGAACAAGAAAAAACATGAAAAAATAACAAATTTGAAGATAATTTGTATTTTTCTTAGCATACAAACCTGGAGCTATTTATAGGGGTATTACTTTTGGCAAAGCTGAAAGACTAGCCAAGACAACTTTAGTGAGGGACAACTAACCCCATCCGATAGTTAGCAGGTGGGCGGGAGGGGAGGTAGACCGGCAAGCCCCACTCACTCACACCTGTCGGCAGAGTAACCACTTTTGCTTTCTGGCATGACTTGTTGGGGGACAGGATGGAAGGCCAATATGTATAAATAGCTCCAGCTTTGTATGCTAGGAAAACTACAAATTATTTCCAAATTTGTTATTTGTTCCTGCACAAATACAAACCTTTCGCTATTTATAGGGTGACTTACTCTTAGGAGAGAGAAGTCCTACCAATTGGCCTTGGCTATGACAAAGGGTTCTCTCTATTTCGATATGAGATCAAAGTAGTAAGAACGCTACCCTCGCTAAAATAAAATGCCGATACTGGGTAACGCACTGATAGCAGCCTGCAGAGGTTTGTGTGTGAAAGAGACTAGTGACTTGTCTTTACGTAAAAACTCGAGTAAAAGCCTAGAGTTCTAAGACTTATCCAATACCCATCCTCAATAGGACTTGGGGACATAAAGTTTTATATATAAATACTCAGGATGCACAAGGGAAATGAGTTTTACTTGCAGAGGCGAGGTCAGCTGTGCTGAGGTCTGGCAGGGGGGGGGGGGGGGGGAGGAGCCAGTCATTCTTACTCATTCACCCCAGACTAACCTGGGCAACCTCAGCCCTCAAACCTCTCCTGCTTGTCCATCAAGGAGCTTAAGGCGTTAGACCACGTTGTGCAACCACCACAGGACCAATGGAAAAGGTTTCCATGCTCCTGTGAGTTACGTCTTGCAGGTAGTGGGCGGTGAAGGTCGTTTGATCCTTCCAAACGCCCGCTTGCAGTACCTGCGCCACAGAGAAGTTTTTCTAAAAAGCCAGGGAGGTTGCAATGCCCCTGACATCATGAGGTCTGGGTTGTTTGGACAGAGGAGGGTCTGGATCGAGAGCTCTCTCAGTCACTTTCCTGATCCAAGAGGAAATAGTATTCCTAGTAACCCTCCTCTTGACCTTCCCCGTGCTAAACGTAAAGCGCTTGCACACGGGGGCTGTTGTTCTTTTTAAGTAACACCTCAGACTTCTTACTGGACAAAATAACAGTTGGTCTGAATCTTCGGTTATAGATTGAAGACACTCTATCCGGAATGGGCCAAACCAGGAGTCCAGTACACCCGGATTTTGAGTTTTAGCAATGAACTCAGGGACATAGCTGAGGATTATTTCTCCCCATCTCCAGGAGTGGGGGACATCAGTAGATAGACCATGCAGTTCACCGACTTTTGACCGAGGCTAAAGCAAAGCAGGAACACAGTTTTCCATGTGAGGTGGCGATCATAAGCCTGGCGTAATGGTTCGTAAGGGGTGCCCTTTCAGAGACCAAAGTACCCAAACAACATTCCCAAGGAGAAGGTCTAAGCTCTGACTGGGGACAAGTAAGCTTGTAACTACGCATGAGCAAAGAAAGTTCCGAGGAGGCAATATCTACTGCTTTCAGTCTAAAGGCAAGACTCAAGCCTGAGCAGTGGCCTTTGACTGCCGAGACCAAGAGAAGCATTTCTTCCCGAAGGTATACAAGGAACTCCGCTATAGTTGGAACAGTGGCATCGAGGGGAGAGATATTCCTTCTACAACACCAACCACAGAAAACTGACAACTTTGCCAGAAAGACTGCCTCTGTGGATTGTCTGAGGTGTCCAGCCATTCTTTTTGCAACCTGTTGCAAAAAGCCTCTCTGTGTGACGAGGTGCTGGACAGTCTCCAGGGGTGAAGCCGAAGCAAAGCTACGGTTCTGTGGTAGATGTTAGCATGTGGTTGCTTGAGCAGGTCGTGCCATGAAGGGAGTTCCCTCGGAATCTCCGTGAGGAATTGCAGAGGGTCCGGGAAGCACTCTGCAGGATGCCATAGCAGAGCTATTTGAGTCACTCACAAGTTCTGGCTTGCTCGTACCTGGTTGAGGACTTTTCTCATCAGACAAAACGGGGAAAACGCGTAAGCGTTCAGGTTTATCCACCGTTATTGGAAAGCATCTTGCCAACGAGCTTGTGGATCCAGGAGTGGGGAGCAGTATAACGGGAGCCTGAAGTTTGGGCCGTTGCGAATAGATCCAAAGTCTGGGAACCCCACAAAGTCAGGACTTTGTTGGCTACTAGAGGATTCAAAGACCACTAGGTGCCCACTATCTGAGTCGCTTTGCTCAGCTTGTCTGCCAGCATATTCCGCTTGCCTGGAATGAAGTGAGCTGATAGGGTCACAGAGTTGTCTTCTGCCCATCTGATTATTTCTACTGCAAGATGCCACAGCTGCTGCGAAAAGGTACCGCCTTGTTTGTTCAGATAAGCTACTACCTTGGTATTGTCGGTATTGATGAGCGACAATACAGGTGGTCGTCAACTTACAACAGAGATAGGGACCGAAAAAAGTGAAGTTTCCGTAGATTTATTATGATGTGTTAATTCGGCAATTATCTCGATCACATTTTATCAATATTTTCTTACTGTTTATCATTTCATTTTCTTGTCTTATAGGCTATCATATGCTCTATTACTGTACTGCATTTTTGTATTCTATTTTTCAATTTTGGAAGCATTTTACCAATCAAGAATCACTTAGTATTTTGTTTACCTTTGGTGATGATCAGCTGATCTGAAAGTCCCGCTAGCTACCGTATCAAAAGATGGCATACATACGAATTGCGTATTCTTAATATAATTTCTAAACTTATTAAAAATATTTTCATGATGAATATTACATCAGCGTCAATATGTTACAGGAAATCACAGTTTCCATACAGTTCGTACTAGCCATTATTATTAGTTACCATGTGAAATCGTTCTAGCTCTCTCTCTTTCTGCGTGTATGTATGGGCTAGCTCTTGTAATCGCATAAGGGTAGTTCATTTTTAAATCTTCACACAGTATTAAAATTCTAGTTCAATATTAAGTCTTCATATATGATTAGACATTATTGTCTCTAATTTTGGTTTATTAAAGCATGTTTATATTTTACTTTTCAATTTCTTGAGCATATCAATAATCAAATTTACTATTGATTTACTTTCGGTTGGCGTCAGCTGATCTCAAGGTCATGCTGCCGTCTTGCGATTTTGAGTACATACAGTACGAATAACACAATTATATAATTTTCTTAACATTCGAAATATCTTCATAATGAAAATTACATTACAGTCAATATATTATAGGGTATCACAGATTCCATACAGTTCGTTTACACACACACACACTCTCTCTCTCATGAAAAGTGTCCAAGGACGGTTGAGGTTAGTAATATATATATCTCTCTCTCTCTCTCTCTCTCTCTCTCTCTCTCTCTCTCTCTCTCTCTCTCTCTCTCTCTCTCTCTCTCTCTCTCTCTTATGGGAATAGTAGTGCATAGGAAGGAAATCACTTAATTTGCCACTTGCATTCTGCCAGAGATATGACGTCATCACTTTTTTTTCTTAAATTTACGGTAAGTTGTACTATTCTCATAACTAATGATACAGACCACTAAAACACTTAATATCGTTACCCGGTGTTTCGATGATGGGAATACTGTAACAAGATTACTCGGTAAAATGCAGAAAGCAAATAATTCTTTTTGCCAGCGCGCTTCCGCCAGAAATATGACGTCACAAGACACGTGATGTAAACTCTACAAAGGATGACTTGAAAAATTTGTAAATACATTTTCCTTTTTCTTGCAAGAAATAAACGAAAATACTAACTTGACGCGCAAAAGTATTTAATTTCCATAATATAAATGGAAATACACTTTTTAAGAAAGTACAGTATTTGTCCTATTAGTGTACTTTCTTTAGATAATTATCAATCTATTATCAGATTAAATAAAACTACTGTTAGAGTCAAATTTATACTACGTAGTCCTCATGACACCGATACAGACCCACAAAATACCGTGTATTGTTACTTGATATTTTGATAATGGGAATACTAATATTAATTGCAGAATACTGGAAGGAAATCATTGTATTGCCCGGATGCTTTCATACAGTAATATGACGTCACCAGACATATAATATGAACTCAACAGCTATTAAAACTTTTCTTAATGTACTTTCTACTGAATATGAATACTGTATAATATCAATAAAAGAAACTAATAATTTATTAAGATAATTCAGTTTATTCTTATACAAGAAAATAGACTATTTCTAAGGAATATTCGTCCTATTAGCGTACTATTGCCAATACTGTAAACTTATGACGTCATCACCCTAAAAATAATTGTCGTAAAGTCGAATCGTCATAAGTCGCATAGGTCGTAAGTCGAGCAATACCTGTACCATGGAGTGCCCCGCTAGGAACTGGTGGAACTGTTTGAGGGCCAGGAAGGCTGCCCTCATCTCTCTAAGAGATTTATGTGCTGGTACCTTTCTGATTCGCACCATGGCTGGAGATGTAGTGGTGCAGCATATGGGGCCCCCACCCTTCTTCTGATGCATCTGAAAAGAGCATCAACTCCGGGGGATGAACGAAAAGACCGAACCCTTTGCAGAGACTCTGATCTACCAGCCAACATCTGAGGTCTGACCGTTCCTCTAGTCCTATGTGGACTAGACGATCCCTGAAATTGCTGGACTGATTCCATAGGGATTTCAGACGCCATTGGAGAGATCTCATCCTGAGACGACTGTTGGCAACCAGTCGGGTTAAAGAAGACAGGTGACCGAGAAGGAGAAGCCAACTCTGCGGTGGGAGCTCATCCTGCCTGAAGGTCTGTGCTATATTCCTCCACTCTGAATCCTTTCGTCTGATGGGAAAGCTTTGTCTTTTAGGGTGTCTATATGCATGTCCAGGTATACCAGTTCTTGAGAGGAAAGCGCATGAGACTTTGAGGTTTACCACAATCCCCAGATCCTGGTAAAACCTTAAAAGTTCGTCTCTGTGGTAGAGGACAGCCTCTGAGTCTGCTAGAATCAGCCAGTTGTACAAGTATCTTAGGAGATGGATGCCGACTTTGTGAGCCCAAGATAACACTAGGGCGAATACTCTCCTGGAAACCTGGGGTACAAAAAGCATATTAAAGTATATGAATCATATCATATATAGATTTTATGGGAATAAAGGATGACAAATATGGTAGAGAGAACACATTTCGAGCAAATTTTACACTAACGCTGTGGAACGACCGAAACCAGTAATGCTTCTAGTCTAGCATGAATCTTAGATATTTCCTGGAAGACGGATGGAATGGGATCTGGAAGTAGGTGTCCTTCAGATCTAGAGCATCCTGCGGTCTTATTGCTTGTCTGACAGTCAGCAGTCTCCATTCTGTTCGACAAACCTGTTCAGAGCTGAGAGGTGGACGACTGGTCTCCTGCCTCCAGACGCCTTTCTCACAAGAAAGGGGCAACTGTAGAAGCCTGAGGACCCATCGAGGACCTCTTTGAGAGCGCCCCCTCTACAACATGGTCTGGACTTTTGCCCTGAGGGCACACTCATGTGAAGATCCCTTTGCATAGGAGGTTGATGGACGAGGCACTCGAGTCAGTGGAGGGAGTGTGTGAACGCGATGCGTTACCATGAATGAATCACCTCGATTGTCCAGGGCTATGTCCTGTAATGAAGCCACCTCCGCCAGTGGCTTTGCAGGCATCCCCCTACAGGTGGACAAATGGGAGGACTACCTGTCCTAATGGGATCGGAATTGGCCGAATCCCCTCTTTCCCTTACCTCCACGAAAACCCTTTTTCTACAAAGGGCCTGTTTAGACCCCTTCTGACCCATTGTTTAGGGTCTCTAGCCATTTTTGTCTGCAGTTTCAGAGTTAGTTTCCACTGTGGCTGATAAGTGTAAGATCTGGCTGTCAAGACCTTTTGGATGAGGGAGTCCAGGCTGGACTTCTTCCACTTCTCTGCCACCCACTCTACATCCTCGGGGTTAAAATGGGAATTACCTTCAAAAGGTGCATTCCTGAGTCTCGCCATCTCGGTCTGAGGGTCTCCTACCTCCAGACGCCTTTCTCACAAGAAAGAGTCGACTGTAGACCCCTGAGGACCAGCCGAGGATCTCTTGGAGGGCAACCTTCTACAACATGGTCTGGACTTCTGTCTTCAGGCCACACATAGGAGGTTGATGGAAGAGGCACGAGTCAGTGGAGGGAAAGAGTGTGAACGGGACTCGATACCCTGAACTTATCACCTCAATTGTCCAGGGCTTTGCCCCATAATGAAGCCACCTCTGCCAGCGGCTTCGCAGGCATCCCCCCACAGGTGGACAAATGAGAGGACTGCCTGTCCTAGTGGGATCGGCCTTGGCCGAATTCCCTCTTTCCCTTACCTCCACGAAAGGACTTCTTTCCATGAAAGGCCTGTTCACCCGCTATTTAGGGTTTCTAGCCCTTTTTGTCTGCAGTTTTAGAGCTGGTTTCCACTGTGGCTGATAAGTGTAAGGCCAGGCTGTCAAGACCTTTTGGATGAGGGAGCCCGGGCTGGACTTCCTCCCCTTTCCTGGGGTTGAAAAGGGAATTACCTTCAAATGGTACATTCCTGAGTCCCACCATCTCAGCCTGAGGGAGATGCTTGTGGAATCTTCCTCTGATGGCATCCCTCCTCTTCAGGAGATTATTGGCCCAAAGGTGAACCACCTGATGTTAGAGAAACTCGATGGCCCGAGTACCAGACAATAGAAAAATCTCCATAGATTTCCTGTAGGACTCCCGAGACAGATCCTTAGATCAAATCAGTTGTCCTAAAGAACCCAACCAGAAGTCGATTCACGAAGTCACTTGCATACCGTAATTAGCGACCTTCTGGTTAAGCATCTCTAAGGTCGAGAACGAGACGAAGTCCTGTGAGCTTTTCGAAGGCATGGCCCTTGCGAGTGCCTCTATGGAATGGTTGAGAGCCAAAGTAGGGAGAGACTTAACGAGGATTTCATACCTCCTCTGAAAAACATACAGAGGAGGGAGGACCTTGTAGGATGAGTTGGAACGGAGAGAGAAGGACCCAGTTGCCTGGGACATTACCTTCTGCTTGGCACTCCTCAACCCCTTTGGCCCGGGCAGAGCTGCAATGGCCTTCAAGGGTTCACAAAGTACCATAAAACTGGTCCAAGACCGTTTCCATTCCATCAAGAGGGGATACGGATAGATGTGGCAGCCCATTTATGGAACAAATGCAGGAAAGAACCTCCCAGAAGGCATGCGCAGATTCTTTCCTCTCATCCTCCGTTAGCTTAGGGCTAGCGGTAGCCGGCAAAGAGTCGTCTTCGAGATCGCTTTGTCCTTCCACTTCCGAGCTCTCACCCATAGAAGCCCTGAGTGGGTCCAAGGTGTCATCTGGATAGACCAGAGGCAGGGAAACTGCTGTGGACGTGCTAGCTTCCAAATACCTAACAGGCAGATAAGGGGGAAGCCCAGGCGAGGATTTAGGAATTGTAAAGGGAGCAGGCGTTCCTTCGTCAGCGAGGACCTTACTGAATCTGCGGGTCTGCGGGTCTGCAGGAAGGATGGGAGTCTGCAGCAGAGGGGCACGTCATGCCTAGTCGTTGGTCACGCCTCCTTAGGCAGTCTCGACCGGGAGGGACAGAAAGAATCCCTGTAGCAGCTTGCCCAGTCTTCCTTGGGAGGTGAAGGATGGATTCAGGCAAGATTAGCACACCCCTACTCGTAGGGATAGGGTCTGGGCATTGTTGCATGGGCAGCTGTTGTCTCTGAGGCGATGGATGACCCCGAGACTAGAGAGATTGATGGACATCTCTCGTGATGGAAGGTTCATCCCAGGAAGGGAGACCGAGCAAACCCATAAGGATTCGCGTGACGAGGAGAGGACTTCCAGTTATGAGAACACAAAGGTTCAGCGTAGCGTCTGGCACGAGAGCCCGCAGGCTCAACATAACCTGTGTTGTGACACCCTGAAGGGTCAGTGCAACATGAAACCAAGGTTTGCCTGCCACGAGCCAGAAGGCTCAGCGTGACGAGAGGCACGAGAGCCCTAAGGCTCAGCGTAACCAGGGTTGAGAGACCCTGAAGGGTCAGTGCAACGGGAAACCGAGGTTTCCATGCTACAAGAGCCCGAAGGCTCAAAGCGACGAGAGGCACAAGACCCTGGGGGCTCAGCGTAACCAGGGTTGCGAGACCCTGAAGGGTTAACGCATCGGGAAACCAAACTTTCTCTGCCATAAGACCCTGCCCGAGGGGGAGACTACCAGCTCGGGAGCTACCTCCCCGGAAGGGAAGGTTTGTTCTCCCGAAGGAGAACATCACTTAAGAAAAGGCTCTCCCTCTGCGCCTGGAGGAGAACAGTAAGTGTACATGGACCACCGATGCCCAGTGGCAGTCTTCTCTCCCGAACGAGACTTGTTCCACCCTAGGGGAAACCTGCCTCGGAGAATGCTCTGCTACCGCCCCTGGTGGATCAGCAAAAACCTCGGCGTTGGAAACAGACTCAGAACCTGACCGATGGGCTGCAATGGCTGTGCCCACAAAAGGAGGTTTAACCTCCGCGGAGGAAGATGAAAACCTTCTCTCCACTCCCAAGTGAATGAGTTAGAACAGAGCTTTCTTCAAGAGGTGACCATCGATGTCCAGCGATAGCCAAAATGGTGCAATATCCAAGAAAGAGCAGGCACTACCAAGGGAAAGGGAAGGAGCCGACTCACTAGGGGAATCAACGCCATCACCTACCCAGCAGGGTTGACCTGGAGTCGCAAGCCCTGCGCTGCTACTCGGCCATACCCTGGAAGGGCCCGGCAGAGGAGCACCTTTGGAAAAAGATGAGGGGGAGGGGTTAAGAGAAGCAAATCGCTATTACACGACTTTGAGGAAGACCCCGAAGGCAAAGAATCTTGCTTACTTCATCCTATGCTCGAACCTCTCCTACTGGCAGGCAGGCCACTCCCAACACTGATCCCAGGTGTCGTACCATAAACACCGATGGCCCTGAAAAGCCAAGCACCGGAGGCGAGGGTCCGTCTCAACGGACGACATAAAGGTACCGTATGTGCAGCCCTCGGGACCAGGACATGTCTGCATACCGGGACTGCAGTCAAACACAATCCCGCAACGAGAAAAAGAAAAAATTATATTTTCATATTGAAATAAATTTTTGAACATACTTACTCGGTGGATATATATATAGCTAACGTCTCTGACGTTCGACAGAAATTCAAAACTCGCGGGCGATCGAAGATTGGGTTGCTAGGTGTACAACTAGCGCCACCACTTGCCAGGATACTGGAACCATTCCACAAGTCGTCAGGTCTTCTCTGTCCATAGGGTCTCTAGAGGGGCGGAAGGGAGGGAGTTTAATTATATATATCCACCGGGTAAGAATGTTCAAAAATTTATTTTAATATGAAAATAGCATTTTTAAACATTTAACTTAGCCGGTGGATATATATATAGCTGATTGACACCCTTGGTGGAGGGTAAGAGACCAGCAGTAAACATCATAGGAATAAAACTCAAGAGTTTTGATAAAAACAAACTTAAGGGTTCGTACATGATAAGGAAGCTGACTTTTACGATTCTCTGCCTCATTAGTTCGCTATCCTTATGAAGCCCAGCGATCCACTCAGGGGGCTGAAAGACCTCTAGGAGCTGTCATATCTGGGGTGAACACCCCTATGACAGGACCTCAACCAATCCCTTGATCTGGGCGCTCTCAAGAAACAAGTTTGACCACCCGCTAAAATCAAATGATTGCGGAAGACTGTCCCAGCCTCCACATACAACCAGAAAGACAATAGTTTCAAGAAAAAAGGTATTGGGATTAGGGGAATGTAGTGGTAGAACCTTCACCCACTACTGCACTCGCTGCTACCAATGGTCTCAAAGTGTAGCAGTCCTCGTAAAGAGTCTGGACATTCTTTAAATAATGTGAAGCGAACAGAGATTTACTTCTCCAGTAGGTTGCATCCAAAATGCTTCGTAGGGAACGATTCTGCTTGAAAGCCACTGACGTTGCCACAGCTCTGACTTCATGAGTCTTTACTTTCAACAATCGAAGGTCAGTCTCACCGCAGTGAGCGTGAGCCTCTCTAATTAAGAGCCTGACAAAATACGATAAAACGTTCTTAGACATCGGTAAGGAGGGCTTCTTGACCGAACACCATAAAGACTCAGGATTCACCTCGTAAAATTTTTGGTTCTGTCTAGGTAAAATTTAAGTGCTCTCACAGGGCACAGGACTCTCTCTATCTCGTTACCAACCACATCTGACAGGTTGGGAATCTCAAAATATTTCGGCCATGGATGGGAAGGTCGCTCATTCTTGGCCAAGAAAACAAGCTGCAAAGAACATACTGCCTTACCAGTACAGAAGCCGACGTTCTTACTGAAGGCATGAACCTCACTAACTCTCTTTACAGTAGCAAGACTCACTAGAAAAAGCATCTTCAGGGTAAGATATATAAGTAAAAGTGAAATATATTAAGTGTAAGTTAAAAAGGTTCAGTGACTTGGGACGAGACTAAAAAACTAGATCGGGAAGAACTACGTTTTCTCTCTCTCTCTCTCTCTCCCTGTAAAGTGACTTGGGACGAGAATAAAAAACTAGAACGCCAAGAACTACATTTTCTCTCTCTCTCCCTGTACAGTGACTTGGGATGAGAATAAATACTGTATCTGGATCAAGAAGAACTACGTGCTCTCTCTCTCTCGCTCTCGCTCTCGCTCTCTCTCTCTCTCTCTCTCTCTCTCTCTCTCTCTCTCTCTCTCAAATACTAAAAGGACTAATTAATTGCAAAATAACATGTTCCTTTTATTTAGTACAACTTAAAAACTTCAGTTTGTAAGAAGAATGTACAAATCGTCAAAATCGATACAAAGTGAAATCGTGATATCGTAACGATAGACTGAAAACTGCGTAGCATAAATAAACTGAACGCTAGTTAATCTTTGAAAACAGATCGAAGACTATTCAAAGAAAAAATTTATTAAAAAGACAAAAATTCTCTAAAATATTTTCTTAAAATATTCATCCCATCAATCCATAAAAATACAAAATTTACTCGGTATTTAGTACAAATGGAGTGGGGATCGATTGAGGCCTATTTATAGAGGTAAATCTATAAATATCAACAAGAACATATCAAGTGATAAAATATATACTATAATCTTAAAGCCTTTCACACACTTCCCATACAATGGGGAAGGGTCGGCCATTATGGAAAATTAAAAATAGTCAAATCAAAAAGAGTTTCAGGAAAAATCCTAAGAAAATCCAATCAAGCGAAAGCCATTAACCAAAAAACAAGTACTTCACCAAAGCTGTTGCAAACTTGAAAGTTATGCGCGAGCAAGAAAATTCAAATGTTTACGCCACAGCGACAGAGAAGAACTGAGGACTTGAATGGTTCCAGTATCCTGGCGAGTGGTGGCGCTAGTTGTACACCTAGCAATCCAATCTTCGATCGCCCGCGAGTTTTAAACTTCTGTCGGACGTCAGAGACGTTAGCTATACAGTATATATATCCACCGGCTAAGTTAAATGTTTAAAAATAAATGATTAGTCTAAAATCAAGGGAGAGAGCGACGGTACGTCTGCACTTTATCGAGCCAAAAGCAGAAGTGGTTACCTAGCCGATAGTGGGGTAGCCGGTCTACCCACCCCCTCTAAATAGCAGATGGGGGTTAGATATCACTCACTAAAATTGTCTTGGCTAGTCTTTCTGTTTCGCCGAAAGTAATACCCGCATAAATAGCGAAGGGTTTGTATTTGCGCCGGAACAAATACAGAATGTGACGAATATTACACAGATGAAAAAAAGAGAAAAAATTGTTAAGGTACAGTATAGTGTTTTGGAATGACTAAACTAACATAAGAGAATGAATATTGACAGGTGGATATTAAAATGACAGACCAGTGATGAGAAAATCCTAGGTGGTTGAGAAAGTCCTTATGATGACGTAAAAAGGAAAAGCTCAAGGTTCATCATGAAAACTAGATATTTGTTGGAATCAGCTATTCAATCAGGTATAGATGAGATATCCAAACGATAGAAATAATCAAGATAAAAGAGTAGGATAAGAAATGTACAAAATGAGTAATACTATAACAATACCAACAAAAACAAGTAAAAAGGGATACACGTGTATGAAAAGTACAATGTAAACGAATAACATTTCTGGAGTATTATAAAATAATTTAGTGTAGTAGGAAAGACGGAAAAAAACCGGGATGACATCGACATTAGAAGAATCATACTAAAAGGAAGGCTATAACACATTTTTGTGTATCTTACGGTCTTAACCAAATACGTAACATAAATAAAACAAAAACGGTTATTGGAATGACTCACTGACCAAGAGATGTTATTCTACAACATTACAAGATCTAAAGTAAGGACAGTTTTGGGTATACAGTATTAAAATAATATAAGATGAATATGACAAATTCGTAGATAATTTACATTTTTCCTAACTACTGTATACAAACCTTAGCTATTTACATGGGGTAATTACTTCGGCGTAGCTGAATGACGAGCCATTAGAATTTTAACGAGGGTTTACTACCCCACCGCTAGATAGCGGGGGGTAGGGAGGGGTAGGTTGCTACCCCCCCCTCACACATACTAGTGAGTGCTTCACTTTGCTTAGAGGTAGGACTTATCCCGGGGGACAGGGCTGGCGGGCAAATATGTGTGAATAGCTAAGGTTTGTATAGTTAGGAAAAATACAAATTATCTACGAATTTGTCATTTGTTCCGTAACTGAAATATAAACCTCACTAATTACATGGGGTGACTCAACCCTTAGGAAGGGCGGTAAGTCCCTGCCATACTGGCTTTTGGCTTTGCCCGGGGACTCAATATTTGAGTCTGTAAGTACTCGAGAAATAAAGAGTCCCTGCGCCTCGCTAGCATTGTTGTGAAACTGCTGCGGCCTACATACGCTATGTGTGAAGGTGAAGAGCGTGACTCGTCCTAGGAAGTTGACCTGGAGTTCTTCCGATGGAATTCTAGGCTAGGACTCTCCCAATATCACCTCGACAGGGTATGGGGACATGACAGTATTACAGTACTCTTAATACTAGGAACACAAGGAAGCATGGTTTACCTGCAGTGGTTTGAGGTTAGCTATGCAAAGAACCCAAGATGCTGCTTTCTCCAAGAAAGGAGAGGATGAAGAAAAGAATAAGGGCCAAGCAAATCTTTTCATTCACGCAGACTAAGACCGGGTAACCATGCCCTCAACCTCTGCTACCTGTCCATTAAGGAGCCTGAGGTTAGACCAGCTATTGTGTATCCATCACAGGGCCGATAGAGAACGTATCGAGCCTCCTGTATGTCACGTCTTGCAGGTAGTGGGCTGTGAAGGTCATCTGACGCTTCCACCCCCGCTTGAAGAACCTGCGTCACAGATCTTCTTGAAGGTCAGGGATGTTGCCGCGCCCCTTACAACACGCGCTCTAAGGCGACATTACGGAGGAGGGTCAGGATTCAGGGGCATATGGATCACCCTATGAATCCATGCGGAGATGGTATTCTTGGTGATACCCCTCTTGTTCTCCCAGTGCTCACAAACAAAGCTTACACTTGGGGACGAATACAGCCGTTCTTTGAGATATAACCTCAGACTCCTTACTGGACACAGTAGGAGATGGTCCCGGTCATCTGTTACAGAACGAAGACTCGTAATCTAGAAGGAGTCGAATCGAGGATCCGGCACTCGGATTCTGTGCCTTAGTCACAAACTCAGAGAAGATTACAAACGTTACCTCCCCTCATCCCCTTGCATGGGCGATGTCATACGAGAGACCACGAAGTTCACTGACTCGCTTGGCCGAGGCCAAAGCTAGTAGGAACACCACCTTTCGAGTTAGGTGTCGATTTGAAGCCTGGCGACATGGTTCGTAGGGAGGCCTCCTAAGAGGTCTGAGAATTCGAACCAAGTGCTCTGGAGGAGGTCTCCCTTCTGACTGCGGGGAGGTAAGATCGTATCTTCGTATGAGTAGGGAAAGTTCCACCGAGGAAGGAATGTCCGCTCCTTTGAGCCTGAAGGCTAGCCTTAAGGCTGAGCGATAGCCTTTCATTGCCGAGACTGAAAAGGCGCATTCTTTCTGCAAATAAACGAAGAACTTCGCTCTTGCTGGAACAGTGGTATCGAGTGAAGAGATACTCCTTCACGATTCCAACCACCAAAAGACTCGCCACTTTGCCTGGTAGGCCCCTGCGGATGACCTGCGCAGGTGTCCAGACATCCTGTTCGCAACTTGTTGCGACAATCCTCTCTTAGTGAGGGGATGCTGGATAGTCTTCCAGGCGGTAAGTCGAAGCGAAGCTACGGCTTTGAGGGAGATGTTGGCATGTGGTTGTTTGCTTGTGTCGCAGAGGGGGTTCTCCCGGAAGTTCCGTTAGGAGTTGCGGAAGGTCCGGAAACCATTCCGCGAGACCCATAGCGTAGCTATAAAGGGTCATCGAGCGATTGACGGATATTCTGGTCTTGTTGAGCACCCTCCTCATCAGACAGAATGGGGAAAAAGCGCCCACGTTGGTGCTGTCCCACCGTTGTTGGAAGGTATCTTGTCAAAGTGCTTTGGGATCTGGGCCTGGGGGCAATACAGCGAGAGCTTGAAGTTCAGCGCTGTAGCGAACCGATCCACAGTCGGATAACCCCACAAAGTCGGGACTTTGTTGGCCACAGGATGATCCAAGGACCACTCGATACTCATTATCTGAGATGCTCTGCTCCGACTGTTGGTGAGCACATTCCCTTTGTCTGGAATGAAGCGAGTCGATAGAGGGATCAAGTGGGCTTCGGTCTATCTCAGTATCTCTACTGAGAGATGGGGTAGCCGCTTTGAAAAGGTACCTCCTTGCTTGTTGATGTAAGCCACTACTGTGGTGTTGTCGCTCATCACCCCCCAGAGTGATCCGCTAGATCTTTGTTGGCACTGTTGAAGGGTCAGGAAGAGCGGCTTTCATCACTAGCAGATTTATATGGAGGCACTTTTCCGATTCTGACCACAGGCCTGAGGCCCTGTGGTATAGAGCGTGTCCCCCCCCCCGGTTCCTTTGAGGTGTCCGAAAACAGCCTCCGATTCAGGGAAAGGAACAAGGAGATCTATTCTTTCCCGTAGGATGCCCAGAGACCCCATCCAGATGTCAAGTCATGAAGTTGCCTGCATGGCACACTTCACTACACTCTCCTGGCCTAGGATCTCAGTAGGAGAATAGGACACGTGTCGGTTGGGGTCTCTCTTTAGAGGGACTCCCCCAGTGAGTTCTTCCACGGAGTGGTGAACCGTAAGACCCAAACAAGTCTCCTCTAGGATCTCGAAATACCTCCTCTGATGGACTCGAGGAGGAGGGATGAGCTTGTTATCGGCGCTGGATCTGTTGGAGGAGGCGAGCTCAGAGAGCTGGCCTTCAACCTTGTCTCTGGCACTCTTCATCCCTTGTGACCAGGGCAAAGCTGCACTGGCCCTGGAGGGTTTCTGGGTGCCATAGACTTGGTCCAAGACCATGTCCTTACCCTCCCTAGGAGGGGTCTCTGGGTCTGGGAACCTGATGAGGTTCCTCCTGGGGGTCAGAACTTGCCAGAACGCATGTTCTGACTCTTGGTGTTCTCCTCCTGAAGGGCTAGCAGCAAAGTCTCTCGTCCCCAGTGGCTCTTCCTGGGGGAATTTGTGGACATTCTCCGAAAGTCTAGCTGGCTCCTGTCTGATCCTTGCCGAAGACTTAGGAACAGTCTTCGTGTCCTTTGGTTCCCTCCTGGGAGGGATACAGGACTCCAGTAGCGATGGATGCAGGCTCTTCTCTACCCCTGTGAGAAGACTTCTCAGGAAGAGGCGGAGTTTCCCCCAATGGTGCGATGGGGGAACGGACCAGCTCCTCCGACTCCCCAGAGGATAGGTAATCCTCATCCGCAGTGGAGGGGGAGAAAGTCTGGGAGAAAGAAGGAGCCTTGCACAAGGATTTGCGAGGAGACAGTTTAGCCCTTGGAGAAGACACCATGGAGGGGACTCCCCTCTTCCTCTTCAGTGGGGAAGGAGCTGCCCCTGATATGTGACACAGGTCAGCGAGCACAGGCTTCATAGCCTGCATAAGAGCTCTGACTATGGTCCCAAGCCAGGATTGCTGGCTGACAGTCGAGCTGTCAGACACTCTCTCTGGAGGGAAGGGGATTGTCCGATCCCTAGGAGGAGTTGACAAACGAGGGTTTGCCTGAAACGAAGCTGAAACAAAAGGGTCCTTAGACCTGTCCGGAAACCTCCCCTCCTCCGAAGAGCGCGCTGTTCTGCGCTTGCAGGGAGGGGAACGAGACGATGACCAGTCCACCTGAAGCCCCGTAAAATTTTGTGCGTGATTGCGCTTGCGATCGGGGCGCAGATCGAGCTGGTGGTAGCACGATGAGCCCTGGAAAGGATCATGCGCAGCAGGAATTTTGTGCTCACGAGCGTGCAAGAACGTGGGCGTGCGAGATTGATGGAGTGATCGCGCGTAGGAGATGGCGAGGGCGTGCGGGGCGCAGGATCTGGAGCATGAGGCAGGGTTGAAGGTTAGATGGGAGCAATCAATTGATCGCGTGTGTGCGGGCGCGCAGCAACCTGATACAAGACTGTTGGGCGCGAGTGCGCAGTAGCGCGTAGGCGCGTATTTGTGCTAGAGCGAGGATGAGTTAGTGCGTTGGCGCGCAGGTGAGCGCTGCGCAGTCTGCACAGGCATCTTACCGAGGAGCTCGTGGGCGCGCAGGACGCGCATCAGGGTGCGGGCGCACAGGTGTGCGATACTGCAATGGGCACGCAAATTAAAGAAATGCTCGCGGGCACGCGGGAAACCATTGGTTCCCGCGCGCGGAAAAAATGAAAAATAAAAATATAGGAGCGCGGGCACGCGGGAAACCATTGGTGCCCGTGCGCGGACGATCATCGGCGCTCGCGTGCGTATGAAGATCGTCAGCGCATGCGCGCGAAGAAGAAGATAGTCGGCCAAGAAGATCGTCGGCGCTTGCGCGCATAATTAGATTGTCGGCGCTAGCGCGTGTGCGTAAATGCGCGCGCGCTTGTGCGCTAGGTTGAAGGATCAGCTGACAGGACGATCAGGAACTGGGATGTGTCCCTAAAGGGAGGGCATCCCCTGAAGAGGACCAAGGCAGGTCTGCTTCAGTACAGACCCGACGATTAACACTGGAAGTACTGCTTGATACTCCAAGGAGTGATCCCTATGAGAGATCTCTCCCGCAAACGGGAGAGGTGCCCTTCATAGAAGAGACTGGGAGACCCCACAGGCTGAATCACTGGTGAGCGCCTGCGATCTCTCAGGAAAAACTCCAACGATGTGCGCCGCAACAGGAGTGCGCTGTTAAGATGGGCGCGCAACTGGAACCGTGCGTACAGGATTGCGCAATTTGAATGGAGAGTCCAGAGGTACCTGTGAGCGCCCGTGCGCTAACTTAGGCACCTCCTGGACTGCGCGCTGAATTGTAGAAGCGCGCTGGGGCGTTGGTGAGCGCGTGTGCGCTATCAGGAACTGCGCGCGATGGGTGTGCACGCATGTGCGCAGGTGAGCGCTGGCGCGCTAAATCAGGAACTGCTGGAGGGCGCTGGCACGCAGTGGGGCGTAGGAGAACCCTGGCACGTAACAGGCACAGGTGCGCGCATGCGCGCAGGTGAGCGCTGAGGCGCTAAGTCTGGAACAGCAGCATGAGGGGGCGCAGGTTAAACCTGGAGCTGAAGGGTTAGAGGCGCAGTTTGGGCTCAAGAGTATTTTGCGCAATGACAGGTTTAGACGTGGGCGCCCACAGCGCCTCAGCAGCCAGGAATGGAGACAGCAGGTCAGCAGGACTTGACTAAGGGAACGAGAGACCAAAGGCCTATTTGCGAGACCCCGAAGGATCAGCGCAACAAGAAACCGAAGTGTCCCTGTCACTAAACACCGAAGTGTAGGAGTGACTAAAGTTACGAGAGCCCAAGGGTTCTGCATAACTAATGTTACGAGACCCCGAAGGGTCAGCGTAACGAGAAACCGAAGTTTCCCTGTCACTAAACACCGAAGTGTTAGTGACTGAACAGCAAGCTGTTCTAAACAGGAACAATCCTCCGACGAGGAGTCTCTATGAGTGGCCTCTCTCGCGAACGAGAGAGGTGAACACTTCGTAGAAGAGACTGGTGAAGGTGCCCCTAAGGGCCGTTGGATCAGCAAGCTGACCTTATCCGGAACAATCCTCCGAAGAGGAGTCTCTATGAGTGTCGTCTCTCACAACGAGAGAGGTGAACACTTCGTAGAAGAGACTGGTGAAGGTGCCCCTAAGGGCCGTTGGATCAGCAAGCTGACCTTATCCGGAACAATCCTCCGAAGAGGAGTCTCTATGAGTGTCCTCTCTCACAACGAGAGAGGCGACACTTCGTAGAAGAGACCTATAAGGAGCAATCCTCCTAACAGGAGCCCCTAAGAGTGGCCTCCCTCGTGAACGAGAGAGGTCACAAGACTAATATTGTATCTGTTTAGCCCCTTGAGCATAGCTACAGAAGCGACTGCTCAGCCCCAAGAGCTTAGTCACATCAAGTTCCATGGCCGGCTTTGCAACCGCTGAGCCCCTTGAGCATGGTTACAAGAGCGGTCGCTCAGCACCAAGAGCATAACCGCCTAAGGGCCAGGAAAACCCATCCAGGAATATTAAAGTATGAGAAGTTCCCCCTCTGCAGGGGGAAGATCTCACAACTGGGAAGGGAACCTCTTCGGAAGGGAAGTTACCTAACCCCAGGAGGTGAACCTCCTTATAGTTCTAACATGAACTGAAGAGCTGACAGTTGTCACGGGAGAACTTCTAAGAGAAGGGATAACGCCCATGACGATGTCCTAGAGAGACAGCGACAGCAGACTCCTCAGGCATAAACAGGACAGCTCTGCTTCGTTGGCACACTTCAGTCAAACGAGGGAATAGCAAAACATAAGAATTAAAAATTAAGTATGCGCCCTCCTCCCCCACTGACATTTACGGGAGAAGGGGGAGGGCGGAGAACTTTAACAAAAAGCAGAATTATAACGATTATAATCATGTAACTGATTTGCATGTTCATAAATAGTAAGAACCACTGACCCCCGAAGGGAAGTGTTCCCCAGAAGCTGAAAAGTTAAAAATACAATTAGATTTCATTAAAAAATAATTGAGGCAAATAAAACGGAATAGCAACTCAGCCCGCAACGGGAAAGAAGCTACCGTAGTAGTACGTAGTAGTAAGGGGTGAACGACCTCGAGTAGGGAGAGAGAGACCGTATTCAAACCAAACTCCCACATCCCTTCGCTGAGGGTCCAAGTTCTCCGTAGGAAAGAAGGAACAGCGAAGAAAACGGATTTTCATCCAGCGATGACGAGTCCCCACGGCGGCCGAAGGAACAATCGAAGGACCAAGGGAGAGACTGCACCCCATGAAGTGAAACCGTGGTGGCCTAGAACTACGCCGGAGTTTCACTCTCTGTTGTCGTACACCACAGACACGGCACAAACACTGAAAAGGAAACTTACTATATTCTATACACATATATACATAAACACAACGAATGTTTATATATATATATTAAGTATAAGAAAAAGTAAAAGACAAAAGCATTAATGGCTGTCAAAGCGAGGGTGGGAGCAGACACCTCCGCTCACCGCCCGAGCCAAAAGTTAAGTGAAGCACTCACTAGTACGTGTGAGGGGGGTTAGCAAGCTACCCCAGCCTACCCCCCGCTATCTAGCGGTGGGGTAGTAAACCCTTGTTAAAATTCTAATGGCTCGTCATTCAGCTACTCCGAAGTAATTACCCCCTGTAAATAGCGTGGTTTGTATTTCAGTTACGGAACAAATTTGTTTTAGTAACGAAACAGCTTATCACTGATTCTTTTATATTCTTTACAGCATAACTGTCACTTTGCTTTGCACTCATTTTCCTCATAAATCATCTAGTCTTTCAGAGATATCAAGACCTACTATATATTATAGATATATGCATTGATAGATAGGTATGTAGATAGATAAATATACACAGATTAAATATATACATACATAGTAATCATAGAACAGAGAAAACTTGGGGAAATGCGTTCATAAGCACTAGGGAAAGATAATACTGTAGCAACAGTGTTTGTTAGAATATTTACAGCACCAAAAATATGTTAAAGTATAGAGTAGATTGGAATACATGAAAGAATTTGGCCCAATAACCCCAAAGCTGTGGCCTTTAAAGCTATTCAATGGCCATGTACAGCTGGAAGGAAACCATGCAGTTGCACTTGGGAATAAAATTCTAGAGGTACGACAGCTTGATAAAGAAATGGATGCTAGGATGGAGGTGTAATAGAGGACTAGAAAATGGGTGCAGCTATGGGGATGAAGGGACACTGGTAGCACTACTGTACTCCTACATGGTGTACAGCTGTAGAGAGAGAAGAGCAGAGTGGAAGGAAGTAAATCTGGTCTTTATGTGCAAACAAAATGTTTCAATAAATCTAATAGAAAGAAATACTGTATGCGACTAAATTTTCTTATATACAGTAATTTCAGATATGAAAGAAAGGGGAATGGGATATGAAAAAATGGTAATGAATCAGACATCAAGAAGCATAAATTTATTAGATGCATGAGTTACTTATTCCCTCAAAGCTGTCATGTCTTATGACTAAATTCACTCTACAAACAAATGATTCAGTTCTAAAACTAAACAAAAAACTAGTTGTCAACATACCTTTTGTACACTACTGGCATAATCCACTATGACTTTTAAAATAACTTGACTCTCTGAAAAATCCCTCTCCATAAAAGGTTCTTCGGCACATAGAACTCTGATAGCCAATCCAGGTCCAGGAAAAGGATGCCTCTGGACAAATTCTTCTAATAACCCTAGATCTCTACCAATTTGTCGAACCTAAAAAAAATTAATTCAATAAGGTTAGTTTTTAAAAGTTCTTAGCTGACATATGGTTATAATTTGCTCCAATTTATTTTTAAAAAAAAACACTATTTTGATTATAAGTAAGGAAACTAATTATGACAAAATGTTAATTGTAAGTTTATTTATATATAATTCATATAAGTATACAGCATATCAAACGCTGACCATATTCTGCTATGAAAACAGATGTATTGCCAGATAAGCAAGGACTGGTCGGTTTCATCAGATGATATTACAGAAAAACATAAACAAGAGGAAGATTTAGATATATCAGTATGAATAGCCTATTTTTTGGCATACAGTAGGGTCCCGAATTATGTGTGTTCGAATTATGCGATTAACCATTTATACGGTCGGTAGTTTAAAAAAAAAAAAATTGTTTCTTCAAAGCTGTTCAAAGTCTGCAAGACAAGCACAACAAAATATATCAAATCTACTGTCTTTTTAGGTATATTGGTAGCCCTAAATACAGTGCTTGATAATAAATGTTACCAAACGATATTTATCTTACATTTTATTAACATAATTTCATAATAAATAGCCTCTTAAAGGATAAAATTCCATATCAACAATGAAATAAACTTTTAACTATGCAAATCCAGCTGACAAAATGTAAACAGAATTGTGGTTACATTCTCGGCAATCTTTATCTTTCTCTAACCTTTCGATAATTTCAATGGTATTGTTAACGAAGGTATATTGAAGCATTATTTTTATTTAGTATAGAATATATAAAGCTTTAGTTTTCCCTGTGGGTATTTAAGGTTTTCACATGTAGGCTGGGTTCGTTTATCAGCAGTGAATAGCGTAAATTTCGGTAACAAGTCGGCAATATTTTGTCATCTTCTAAACAGTATAGATTTGCTTTACAATGATTTTTTTTGTATAGTACAAGGTGTAATTATAAAATCCTCTCTCCGAGAGAGAGAGAGAGAGAGAGAGAGAGAGAGAGAGAGAGAGAGAGAGAGAGAGAGAGAGAGACTCAAATCTCTCTCTCTCTCTCTCTCTCTCTGTATGTGTAAAAAATAAAATCTTAGTTCACATATTACAACCTGACTTTAAGAATGAAATTAACATGACTATTATTAGTTGCGGTGATCATTTCCTCGCTTCAAGTGGTACAAGAAACAAAAACATGGCATTCGATTACAACAGCTGATTCTCTCTCTCTCTCTCTCTCTCTCTCTCTCTCTCTCTCTCTCTCCAGTGTTATACAATACTTACATATACTCTGGATGAAGAACCGAAAATAGGTTTTATTAAAAAGCGCCAATTAAATATAAAACAAAAAATTATACCGAGTATAAATCCATTTCAATCGTAGCTTAAAATATGACATCCGATTTCGTCAGCAAACCACTTTTTTTAGGAAACTTCACTTTATTCTAGAAAATTGCTACTATTTAAATAGTTAATTGTGCTTTAAGAAAACCCTGTACTTTTGTTTTAAATTTCGGAAATGTTCTATAAATCGAGTATTGTCGACTTATTTTTGTTTAACTTTTGGCTGTGATCAGATCAGCTGATGTCTAGCTCTCGCTCTCAAGAATATGAGCGTACGAATACAACAACAAAGCATTGTTTATATCATTTCTTAACTTATTCAAACCATCTATACAGTTAATATTACATAAGCACCAATGTCTTATAACCTATCATATTTATTGTTTATTACATTTAAAACCATCATATATATACACACACACACACACTTATTGTTTATTACATTTAAAACCATCATATACACACACACACACACACTCACTCACACTCTCTCTCTCTCTCTCTCTCTCTCTCTCTCTCTCTCTCTCAAAAAAAAAAAAAAAAGAAAAGAAAATAAATTGTTTTCCTGCTTTGCTACGTACGTAGGATTTTATATAGATACGGTAAATAATATTTGTAATAACACATTTACTAAAAGCTTTTAATATCATTATTTATCACTTTCATCATGCGCGTTTAATGCCTTCGTTTGTTTATTACGATCGAAGATGGAGTGTACAGTAAACGAATGGAAGGTTTCCGTTTCAGGCGGCGTCATAAAGAAAAACATTATATAAATGGCATTCATTTCATTTATTTGGAAGTCCTAAGAAAAATGAAGTAAAACATTGGTAATAACAAAATCAACATACTGCATAATCAATATAATCGAAAAGCCATAAGGTTGAGGAAATTTTGGGTGCAACTCAAAGTATGATGCGTGTCTTACAAGGCTTGCAGTCTGAAAGGCTAGAGAGCTAGGGAGTCTTTGCATTCTAAACCAATACCGAAGAATGGAAGACATTCGGTAAAGGTCTAGAGGTAACTCTCCAGCATCAACAAGGAGACTTGGGATAGGCGAGGTTTTAAAAGCTCCAGTAGATAATCTAATACCTGCATGATGTATAGAGTCTAATATTTTTAACCGGCTTGGGGTGGCTGAAGAATATACCTCACAACCATAACTAATTTTGGAAAAAATCAAGGCCTTGTATAATTTTAAAATAGTATTGCGGTCTGCCCCCCATGATGTATGGGACAATACTTTTAAGATATTCAGAGCTTCAACACATTTAGCTTTTAGCGCTTTTAGGTGAGAAACCCATGTAAGTCTACAGTCAAATATCAAACCTAAAAATTTGGTTTCCGATACACATGGTATCCGTTGACCTTTAATGTATATATCCGGGTCTGGATGTACTCCCCGGATACGACAAAAATGGACAATGGTAGTTTTACTTGTCGAGAACTTAAATCCATTCATGTCAGCCCACTGGATAATTTTATCAATAGAGAGTTGGATTTTTCTCTCAACCATTGCCATTCTAGTGCCAGCAAATGATATTGAGAGATCATCCACAAATAGTGTTGAGAGAACATCCTGGGGAATGGCTGAGGATATCCCATTAATTGCTAGTGCAAAAAGGGTTACACTCAGCACACTACCCTGAGGAACTCCTTCTTCCTGGCACTTACTCTCTGATAGAGTTTCCCCCACTCTCACTTGAAAAACTCTATGTGAAAGAAATGCCTGAATAAATAGTGGCAGCTCTCCTCTCAATCCCAATTCATGAATGGTTTTAAGAATACCATATCTCCATGTGGTATCATATGCCTTTTCAAGGTCAAAAAATACTGTAACATGGTGCTGTTTGGAAGCAAAGGCTTCACAAATAGATGACTCAAGTCGTATCAACACATCAGTCGTTGAGTGCATTTTTCGGAATCCACATTGAATCGGTGATAAAATACCTTTCTTTTCAAGGTACCATATCAGCCTTGCATTGACCATCTTCTCCATGATTTTACATAAACAAGATGTCAATGCAATAGGACGATAGTTTGCTGCTAAAAACTTGTCTTTACCGGGTTTTAAAAAGGCTAAAATAATGGCTAGTTCCCAAACACTTGGGTAGCTATGATCATGCCATATTCTATTAATAATACTTAAAATAAATAGCTTTGTATTAAAATGTACATGTTTAATCATTGCATATGGAATTCCATCGGGTCCAGGGGCTGTATCGTTGCAATGAGAAAGTGCGGAATCAAATTCTCTTTCAGTGAAAGGAGAATTATACGACTCTTCCCTTCTTGTTGCAAAATTTAAAATTTTCTTTTCTTCAGTGCTCCTATATTGGTGACCAGGGGCTCCTTCACACTTGCTGGATACATTTGAAAAATGATTAGCCAGGGCATTGCTAACTTCATTTGCTTCAGTTACATACTGGCCATTCACCTTCAACACTGGTGGTGGGTTGGGGGTGAATTTGCCAGCTATCTTTTTTACTTTCCTCCACACAGAAGATGGTGGTGTTCTACTGTTAATGGAGGAAACAAAAGACATCCATGACTGGCGTCTTGCTTCTTTCATGGCACGACGGAACTGTGCTCTACATTTCTTGTACATAATTAAATTCTCATCAGTTCGGAGTCTACGCAATCGTGTTAGAGATCTTCTTGTGGCTCTGTGGAGTGCAGTTAGTTCTGAAGACCACCACGGGACTGGTCGTCGTTTGAATAATCCTGTTGTTTTGGGAATTGAATTGACTCCTGCTGTATGAAGAGTTCCATTCAGCAGGTCTATGGCATCATCAATACTTTCAAACTGTTCTGCTCTCCCTTCAATTTCACTTAGCTCAGAAAATTTAACCCAGTCTGCCTTGTCTAGATTCCAACGTGGCGATCTTTGCAAAGGTGGACCCTTGTTGGTGTTTATAATGATTGGTGCATGATCACTAGTATGCCAATCATCTAATGTCCTCCAATCAAAATCAAGAAGGCAGTTAGAGCTTGCAATTGAAAGGTCAATGCATGACAAAGTACCTGTCTGAACATGGAAGTGCGTGGGCTCTCCTGTATTAAGGAGCCCCACATCCTCATTCTCCACAATTGATGAGATAATATTGCCCCTTGTGTTGGCCAAAACATCACCCCATAAAGGATGTCTACCATTCATATCTCCCAGTAAGAGAAAAGGTTGAGGGAGTTGTTGAATAACTTCTACTAAATCATCATATAAAATATCATCATTTGGAGGTAAGTACAGAGAGCATATTGTATATTTTCTCCCTATATCAATTTGTACAACAACTGCCTGCAGGGTTGTACGTATAGACATGGGTATTAGGGGAACATCTCGACGAATGTACATGAGACTTCCGCCATGGCTCCCTGCTTGTTGATTATATGGTGTTCTATAGCTAACATACTCTCGAGGACTAGGAGTGTTAGAATCAAGCATACTTTCCTGTAGACATACTATTATGGGGGAATGCTCATGAATTAGGAGCTTAAGTTCTTCATATTTCGCCCTCAAACCCTGACAGTTCCATTGCAAAATGGAGGAGAAAACTATGGATTATTTCTGGAAGACGTCTTGGGTGAGGTCTTCCCATTAGCAGTTTTTATTCTAACATTATTACTTGTAGGTTTCTTCAGAGATGGTCTTGTTATGTTGGGTTTTACGTTGGAGTTTTTCTTTGTATCTTTTTTATATATTTGTTGAGGGGGATGGTGGACCTCAACTTGAATTTCTGATTTATTTAAATTGTCTTCTGGTTGATCGCCAACATCAACAGACAAAACATCATATTTATTTGATGTCATAATTCTAGTATTTCTTATGGAAGGGGGTGAGAGAGATGGAGGTCTCTCTCTTTTACGATTAATAGATTGCAAGTTACCAGGTTTTTGTACCTTCCCCACTACAGGTACACCTGATAACTTGGTGTCAGGTGGAATCTCCATTAAATCAGGCAAGGATATGGCCTGGGAGAGGTTAGTACTATCCTTTGTAATGGGGGACAAAGGTTTGATAGTGGTGGGCAATGTCTTTTTGTTGATACTCAATGATAAATCTTTAGGAGGAGATGTTCTTGTCTTATGCAGCACTTTATCAATAGATTGTGAATTCCTTTTTCGAGAACTACCTACAGTAGTAGGTGGGTGAGATGATTCCCGAGGAACTTTTTCTCCTGTTTTTAATGTTTTTGCATAAGTATTAGATTTATTTAATAATCTCTTGGCATGCCCCACGCTTACATGTTCAATAATTGATTTATTGAGGGCAGCCTCTTCTAACTTATAAAACTGGCAGCTCCTATCATTAGATTTATGATTAGAGTTGCAGTTTAAGCACCTTGCCTCAAGTGTACAATCCCCATGATAAATTTTGGAGCAAGTATTACAAATTTTTTCATTATTGCAAACTTTGGAAGGATGTCCAAATTTAAAGCAATTATAACATTGCAGTGGCTTCTGCTTAAAAGGTTGAACTCTGATCCTTTCGTTTTCTATGTCTATGTGGAAAGGTACATCAGCATCCTGGAAAGTAAGAACAATCATTGATGTTCCAGGTACTTTATGTACTTTCCACACTGATAGGGGACACATGGCCAATATCTCCTCTTCAGTAAATTCATACAGATCCCTATTAAAAACCACTCCCCTTCCATAGCTAAAGTTTAGATGGGGTTTGATGTCCAATTTTATATCATCATTTACTGTCTTCAAATTAGACAGTATAACAGACTGTGTGTATGACTTGGCCTTTATCAAGAAACTTTTCTTCCCAAATCGAGATATATCTCCAGGTGCGATCGTACCTACCTTCCTCTGAAGAAATTTGCATATCTTGAAATAATTTTCCGTACCTCCTACAGATTGAGCAAGAAGCCACATTGGTGGTTTTGGCTTTCTTTGGGATGGTATATCTGCCTCTATATCTTGATCAGCCCAGTCTGCTGGTCTGTAGACATCCAGATCTTTAGGTGCCCCATCACACAGAGCACCCTTAACATTCATATTACCTACTTTAATATCAACAATGTTACAGCTTGCATTAAATGCTTCCTCATGACAATTAAATGATAACCAAGATTCCCAATTATCATCTTGAAGTTTCATTCTAATTTCATTTATTGATCCGTAACACTCAAATATTTTATGTAGCACATCATAATTAGCTTCTAAAGGGATTTGGGTAACGTGCAGGACTTTCAGTTTTCCTGTGTTGCCCAAATTACCCTTTTTCCGAGTGTTTAAAGAATAGTCCTTTTTAGTTCCTACGTCGTCAACGGAGTTTTCTTTAAATGAATTGCCAGAGGTCGTCAACAGTGCCGGGGGCGAGTCAGCATATCCAGGGGAGGTGGGGTCATTTTCACAAGATTCCATCATAAAAAAAGAAGAAGAGTGATTTTTTGAAGTTTGATTTACCTGCTTGAGAACATTAAGGCATCACATGTTGGGAAGGAGATTTACACTCTCCACTACCGGCACAGTGAGAGTATACTTCCCAGATGGTCCACTCCATACCCTACCCGAAGGATAGCATCAAAACAGATATAGAGGCACAGGTGTAAGCTGAACCCGCCTGTTAGGACTGAGACCAAGAAACTATGGAATCATCCTCCCCATATCTGTAATGACGGGCTTCCGGCCAAAAGCCGAGAGTCCTACCCCAAGCGTTGGATCCCCCTGGATTCCGAAGACCCAACACTTGAGAATAGTTCCGCCAAAAAGGTCCAAACCATCTTCGGGATGGCTGAGATCATCCAATACTCTCACATATAGCTTTGAGCACAAACACCTCCCAACCGTGACACCCTTCCCATTCATCAAAGCAGGCAGCAATACCGGATGTAGAAACATCCGCCCAAGTGGCAATAATAGATGTAGAAACATCCATGCCATAAAAAGAGAAAAAAAAATAATAAACACACATATATATGTAAATATATACACATACATATGGGAAATTTTACTCATAGGGTTGGGACAGCAACATGAAGGAAAGTTTATAATATTAGGAGAAGGTTGAAGCCATATAAAGAGTTAGAAAAAGATGAAAGAGAGAAATTTAGATTCGAACTGGGGGAGCAATTTCCCCAAGTTCGAGAGCCCTCTTGCCCGTCACCAAGTTTCAGCACGGGAATGAAATGCGTGCTGAAGCTCAATGACTTCATCAAGGCATTCTCTCATTAAGAGGGTGGTTGAGGTGAAACTGGAGAGGTCGAAGATTGAGTCTCCCTAGGAAAACAAACTGCTCCAGTGACGAGTGTGTTCCCAGCAGACTCATCGACTTCCTTACAGAACAAATGCTCTTCCTTCGGTAAAGACGAATCTTTATGAGAGCTTGTTCTAGTCTTGTGGGCGATGGAAAAGCCCGAAAAACTAGACTCCGTATCTCTATTCCCAAATAGAGAATTGTTTGAGATGGGGTCAGTTGAGACTTCTCCTTGTTGACTAGGAGACCCAACTCCTTCGTTAGGGCCAAAGTCAATCTGAGATCAATCAGACAGCGATCGAAGGACGACGCCCTGAGTAACCAGTCGTCTAGGTATAGAGGGGCTCTGATACCTGTCGAGTGCAGGAAGCTCGCCACGTTCCGCATGAGCTTCGTAAACACAAGAGGAGCAGTGCTGAGACCGAAGCACAGAGCTCGAAATTGGAAGACTTCCTTCCCGTATACGAACCTTAGATAGTGATAGAAGGTCGGATGAATAGGGATATGGAAGTATACGTCTTGGAGGTCTAGAGAGACCATCCAGTCGCCTTCCCTTACTGATGCTAGCACAGACTTGGAAGTCTCCACTGAGAACTTCGATTTCAGAATGAACACGTTGAGCGCGCTCACATCCAGCACTGGTCTCCAACCCCCTGAGTTCTTTGGAACTAGGAAGAGGCGGTTGTAAAAGCCTGGAAACTGGTGGTTTAGCACCTTCTCCACAGCCCCCTTTTTTAACAAAAGGGACACCTATAGGCGCAAAGCTTGTTTTGTTGCGTCCTCCTGGTATCTGGGAGAGAGATCTATCGGCTCTTGGACTAGAGGGGGTTTCTATACAAAGGGTATTTTGTACCACTCCTTCAACAAGAGGACGGACCACTGATCTGCTCCTCTTCTCTCCCAAGCCTGCCAGAAGTTCTTCAATCTGGCCCCTACTGTTGTCTGAAGTTGAGGGCAGTCGGACTCTGCCACGACTTGATCTAGCTTCCCTCCTTTTACCTCGTCTTCCATCAGAGCGAGAGTTGCCTCTGTCTCTGTTGGAGGCTCAACCATGAAAGGGAGGAATGAACCTAGATGCAGGGGTTTCCACCTTCAGTCTGCTGCCTGAAAACGACGAAGGCAGCACCTTGTGAGCCGTTTTAGATACCAAGTTATGGGTGTCCTTCAAGGCTAGTGATGAAGCTATTTCCCTCACAAGCTCTTGGGGAAAAGCGAACGAGAAAGCGGTGCAAACAGAAGCTACAACTTCTGACAAGGAGTAACTCCCATAGCCAGAAAGGAGCACAACGTATCTCTCTTCTTAAGGACACCCGCCGTAAAAAGAGCAGCCAGCTCATTTGATCCATCCATTATGGCTTTGTCCATGCAGGACATAATCTGAACCACACTCATTATTTTCAAAAACAGACACTTTCTTACTCAAGGCTCCCAATGCCAAGTCTAGAAAGTTGAACACTTCAAAAGCACGGAAGACGCCCTTGAGCAGATGGTCGAGTTCCGAGGTTGTCCATAAAATTTTTGAGCGTCTCATGGCCAGACGACGAGGAGAGTCTACCAGACTTGAGAAGTCCCCCTGGGCAGAGGCAGGTACTCCCAAGCCGAGAACTTCTCCTGTCTCATACCAGACGCTCGAACGAGAAGCAAGCTTAGCTGGAGGGAAGGCAAAGGCTGACTTGCCAAGACTCCTTTTGGACTGCAACCAGTCTCCCAGCAAACGCAAAGCTCTCTTAGACGACCGGGAGAGCACCAATTTAGTAAACAGGGGAGCTTGCGTAGTCGTCCCCCAGGTGAAGTCAGGAGGAGGAGAGCGTGGTGCAAGAGGCACAAAATGTGAAGGAAAAACTTCCTTAATAACAGTCACAATCTTTTTAAAATCCAATGAATGTTGTGTGGATCTAGGTTCCTCTTCTTCTGACAAGGTACCCAAAGGTACAGCTGTGGAAAGGGATCATCCACTTCCTCCTCAGAAAAAACTTCATCCGGAAGCTCGACGTGTTTGCGAGGTGGAGAATCGAAAAGGTGTCGGGAACTGTGTGGAACAGCTTGACAGCTTGCATCGACCTGCCGATGGGTAGCAGGAAGAGAAGGAAGATTGACATCACGTCGGGACTGTATCGACTGACGTTCAACATCACGTCGAACCTGACGATCAGCGTCACGTTTGACAGCATGCTGAATACTAGGGGTCACGTCAGCTTAACGTGAAACTTCACGCTTGGAAGCATGGTGAGAAGGGTCACGCTTATTAGAAATGTGACGCTCCGCAAGCGAGGGTTCCTGTCGTTCATGGGGTGGACGGTAAGACTGCAAGAATGAGGAAAGTTTCATCTGCATGTCCTGCAGCATGCTAAAATTAGGGTCAGTCACAGAGTGTCAGAGCGTGACTTTGATAACGTCCGTTCCGCAACGTCAGTGATGACAACGGGAGCAACAGCACTCACGTCACGTCTGGAACGTCCAGACGAAACCACAGAACCATGACCCTGCAAAGGGGTCTCCGGAGCAACCATAGCAAACGTTTTAAGGGGACGTTTGGCAGGTGAACCTTCATCCGATGAAGGCAGACGTTCAGGACTGCTTCAATGACCGCAGCCAGGACGTTGACTTTGATCTGAAGGGATCAATTTCCTCTTGAGAGGTCTGGAATCCTAATGCCAGTTTTTTCTACTGATGTTAACGTCATCAGAGGATGAGGAGAACTTAGCCTCGCCTCTCCCATGATAAGGGCGATCGTTACGTGCAACGTCAACCGCAACTCGTGAGGGGACGTCTGTTCGTGGTTTAAAACCTATCGTTCCCTTTCGTCGTTTGACATTCCTTCTCCCAGGGATTGGGGAGCTTGAAAGCAGTCTAGGACTGGGTGAACGACAAGTATCAACAGATGTACCCTCCGCAACACTGAACACATTCTTAGCACTTTTACCACTAACACTGGCACTTTTCAACAATTTAACGTCGGACATGAGCTGGTTCCTGTCCGTAGCAAGCGACTCGACCTTGGCACCAAGGGCATGAATCGCCTTCCTCAAGTCCATCAGTGAAGGCTCGTTAGTGCTAGTAGGGGGTTCATGAACTACCACTACAGGGGAAGGAATAGGTTCAGGGACATGGGGAGAGGATAATACTCTAGAGTGAAAAGAGCTTCTTCTAACCCTATCTCTCACTAACTTATGCGTGTGCTTCTCATATTCAAGCCACTTGGTATCAGATAAAATAACACTCTCATCACATCGATCCCTTAACTGACATATTTTACCTCTACATTTGTTACGAATAGACTGGGGATCGATGGAGGCCTTAGGATGGCGGGTCTTACAGCCTTTCACACATTTCCTATACACAGGGGAAGGGTCGGCCATTTTGGAATATCCAGACAGAGATCAAACAAGCAAGGGTCAAAAATAGTCAAATCAAAAAGAGTTTCAAGAAAAGTCGTAAGAAAATCCAATCAAGCGAAAGCCATTAAACAAAAAACAAGTACTTCACCAAAGCTGTAGAAAACAGGAGGTTATGCGTGAGCATGAAAGTTCCAATGTTGTTGCCACAGCAGCAGAGAAGAACTGAGGACTTATGGAATGGTTCCAGTATCCTGGCGAGTGGGGGTGCTAGTAGTACACCTAGCTTCCCAATTTCCGATTGCCTGCGAGTTTTGAATTTTTCTGCCGTGACGTCAGAGACGTTAGCTATATACAGTAGGGTCCGGAATTATGCGAGAATTTGGTCGATGAATGACCTCGTATAAATGGAAAATCGCAATTTTCGAAACACACAACTAACAGAAATAATTACATTTGGCCATGGCAACCGACAACTTGCTTATTCAAACGTGTTTACTACCCTTTTCCATTACTTTCTTTGTACTGTACTGTATTTCTTTATAATATCAAATTGTTCTTGTAAATAAATCAAACATTTAATATACTTTAAAGTTCTAATAACTTGAAAAATGGTTAAAATTAAAACCAGGATGGGTGTAAACACTGTATATTTCCCGTTATAACACGACCCAAAATACAGACAAATTTTAATGTTTGTCATATCTATTGTTTAAGACAACTGGTGAATAGCAAAACCATCACTCTATAGACTGGCTTTTGTTGCATGACTGAAAATCCAAAATTATCAAAATAAAGGCGATTTTATATCATGCGTTTCCTAAACAAGCCAAAAAGCACAATAGAAAACGACAACCAATGTTTTGTTTACGTTTATCTCTGATTATAACGAAGAAACAGACGCATTTACACATCTGTGTATAGGTTAGTTTTTGCATCCACAGCAATCTTACCAATATTGATTATATGTTGATTTTGTTATTACCAATGCTCTACTGTACTTATTTTTTTTCTAAGAACTTCCAAATAAATGAAGTGAATGCCATTTATATAATGTTTTTCTTTATGACGCCACCTGAAACGGAAACCTTCCATTTGTTTACGCTCCATCTTCGATCATAATAAACAAACGAACGCATTAAACACACATGATCAAAGTGATAACTAATGATATTACAAACATTTAGTAAACATTGTTATTACAAATATTTTACTTATCGTATCCATATAAATTCCTAAATTCATAGCAAAGCTGGAAACCTTTTTTTTCCTTATGCGTTTAATCCACAATAGCAAACTGCCGCTAATGACAGAATGATAATTTACGATAATTCTAAACTGTTACGAAAGATAATTATCCTTTCCATATCCAAAATACTTTTCCTAACTTCAGTTAGGAAAACCATATGCAAAAATGGTAAAAGAAGAAAGTACTAGGCCTATTTTTAAAGTCATCGAACAATTAGGTTACCGCTATTACGTTCGATGTGACAGAGAGAGAGAGAGAGGAGAGAGAGAGAGAGAGAGAGAGAGAGAGATGGTTTTAAATGTACTAAACAATAAATATAGTTTATAACACATTGGTCCTTATGTAATATTAACTGTATTGATGGTTTGAATAAATTAAGAAATGGTGTAAACAATTCTTTGTTACCGTATTCGTACGCGCATTTTCGTGAGAGCGGAAGCTAGACATCAGCTGACCTAATCACAGCCAAAAGTAAAACAAAAAGAAGTCAGCAATACTCGATTTTTAAAACACACCCGAAATTTAAAAACCCAAGTACATGTTTTATTATAGCGCAATTGACTATTTAAAGAGTAAAAATTTTCTGTAATAGAATGGTATTTCCTAAAAAATAGTGGTTTGCTGACGAAATCGCATACCGTATTTTAAGCTATGATTGAAATGGATGTATACATGGTATAGTTTTTTTATTTTGTATTTAATTGACACTTTAAGAAAACCGATTTTGGTTTCTTCATATATTTGTAAGTATTGTATAACACGAGAGAGAGAGAGAGAGAGAGAGAGAGAGAGAGAGACAGACAGACAGACAGAGAGAGAGAGACAGACAGACAGAGAGAGAGAAAGAGAGAGAGAGAGAGAGAGAGAGAGAGAGAGAGAATCAGCTGTTGTAATCGAGTGCCGTGTTTTTGTTTTGTGTACCTCCTGAAGCGAGGAATTGATCGCCACTACTAACAATTGTCATGTTAATTTCATTCTTAAACTCAAGTTGCCATATGTTAACTAGGGTTTTATTTCTTACGGGGAGAGAGAGAGAGAGAGAGAGATTTTATGGCAGAAATTCGAGAGAGAGAGAGAGAGAGGAGAGAGAGGAGAGAGAGAGAGAGAATCAGCTGTTGTAATCGAGTGCCGTGTTTTTGTTTCGTATACCTCCTGAAGCGAGGAATTGATCGCCACTACTAACAATTGTCATGTTAATTTCATTCTTAAACTCAAGTTGCCATATGTTAACTAGGGTTTTATTTCTTACGGAGAGAGAGAGAGAGAGAGAGAGAGAGAGAGATTTTATGGCAGAAATTCAAGAGAGAGAGAGAGAGAGAGAGAGAGAGAGATTTTATGGCAGAAATTCGAGAGAGAGAGAGAGAGAGAGAGAGAGAGAGATTTGATGGCAGAAATTCGAGAGAGAGAGAGATTTGATGGCAGAAATTCGAGAGAGAGAGAGAGAGGAGAGAGAGAGAGAGAGAGAGATTTGATGGCAGAAATTTGAGAGAGAGAGAGAGAGAGAGAGAGAGAGAGAGATTTGAGAGAGAGAGAGATAGATTTGAGAGAGAGAGAGAGAGAGAGAGAGATTTGATGGCAGAAATTTGAGAGAGAGAGAGAGAGAGAGAGAGAGAGAGAGAGAGATAGATTTGAGAGAGAGAGAGAGAGAGAGAGAGAGAGAGAGAGATTTTTATTTTACCGTCTACTCTACAAAACTAATCTTTGCAAATCAAATGTGTACTGTTTAAAATATGACAAAATATTGCCGACTCGTTACCGTAGTTTAGGCTATTCACTGCCGATAAAGGAACCCAGTCTACTCGTGAAAACCTTGAACGCCCGGAGGGAAAAATAAGGCTTTTATGTATACTGTACTAAACAAAAATAATGCTTTAATATACCATCATTAACACTACCATTATCGTAAAGTTGGAGAAAGATAATAATTGCCGAGAACGTAACCACAATTCTGTTTACATTTTGTCAGCTGGACTCGCACAGTTAACAGTTGATTTCATTGTTGATGTGGAATTTTATCCTTAAATAGGCTATTCATTATGAAATTATGTTAATATTGTTTTGTAAAATTTATTATAAATCACCGTATTTAGGGCTACCAATATGCTTAGAAAGACAATAGATTTGATACATTTTATAGTGCTTGACTCGCAGACTTTGAACAGTTTCGCAGATACAGAAAATTTAATTTTGAAAAATAGAGGTCGCATAAAAGGGGAATCGTATAATTCGAACACGCATAATTCGGGACCCTACTGTATATCTACCGGCTAAGTCTAATGTTTAAAATCATGATTTTTGCTAATAAATCCAAAAGTTTTTGATAAAATGACTTGAAATTTTCATATGATGACGGTATTATATATGTCTAAAACATATATAGAAATAGTGTAATTTGGATTATTAGAAAAAAAATGGCGGACGGTCCCCTTAATATGTGTTTTGTGTTGTCAATGGTACCAGTAGATTGGGTTGTGCATATATTATACCACTATATAAGGGTAAGGGAGATGTGCATGAGTGTTGTAATTCAAGGGGTATTAGTTTGTTGAGTGTAGTTGGAAAAGTGTATGGTAGAGTACTGATTAATAGGATTAAGGATAAAACAGAGTATACAATCTTAGAGGTACAGGGTGGTTTTAGAAGAGGTAGGGGTTGTATGAATCAGATTTTTACAGTTAGGCAGATATGCGAGAAATATTTAGCAAAAGGTAAGGAGGTATATGTTGCGTTTATGGATCTGGAGAAAGCGTATGATAGAGTCGATAGGGAAGCAATGTGGAATGTGATGAGGTTATATGGAGTTGATGGAAGGTTGTTGCAAGCAGTGAAAAGTTTCTACAAGGGTAGTAAAGCATGTGTTAGGATAGGAAATGAAGTGAGCAATTGGTTTCCGGTGAGACTGGGGCCGAGACACGGATGTGTGATGTTGCCGTGATTGTTTAACTTGCGTGTTGATGGAGTGGTGAGAGAGGTGAATGCTCGAGTGCTGGGACGAGGATTGAAACTGGTAGACGAGAATGACCATGAATGGGAGGTAAATCAGTTGTTGTTTGTGGATGATACTGTACTGGTTGTGGACGCAGAAGAGAAGCTTGGCCGATTTGTGACAGAATTTGGAAGGGTGTGTGAAAGAAGGAAGTTGAGAGTTAATGTGGGTAAGAGTAAGGCTATGAGATGTATGAGAAGGGAAGGTGGTGCGAGGTTGAATGTCATGTTGAATGGAGAGTTACTTGAGGAGGTGGATCAGTTTAAGTACTTGGGGTCTGTTGTTACAGCAAATGGTGGAGTGGAAGCAGATGTGCGTCAGAGAGTGAACGAAGGATGCAAAGTGTTGGGGGCAGTTAAGGGAGTAGTAAACAATAGAGGATTGGGCACGAAAGTAAAGAGAGTTCTGTATGAGAAAGTGATTGTACCAACTGTGATGTATGGATCGGAGTTATGGGGAATGAAAGTGACGGAGAGACAGAAATTGAATGTGTTTGAGATGAAGCGTCTAAGGAGTATGGCTGGTGTATCTCGAGTAGATAGGGTTAGGAACGAAGTAGTGAGGGTGAGAACGGGTGTAAGAAATGAGTTAGCAACTAGAGTGGATATGAATGTGTTGAGGTGGTTTGTCCATGTTGAGAGAATGGAAAATGGCTGTCTGCTAAAGAAGGTGATGAATGCACGAGTTGATGGGAAAAGTACAAGAGGAAGGCCAAGGTTTGGGTGGATGGATGGAGTGAAGGAAGCTCTGGGTGATAGGAGGATAGATGTGAGAGGGGCAAGAGTGTGCGCTAGAAATAGAAATGAATGGCGAGCGATTGTGATGCAGTTCCGGTAGGCCCTGCTGCTTCCTCCGGTGCCTTGGTTGACCGCGGAGGTAGCAGCAGTAGGGGATTTAGCGTTATGAAGCTTCATCTGTGGTGAATAACGGGGGAGGGTGGGCTGTGGTTCCCTAGCAGTACCAGCCGAACTCAGATGAGTCCCTTGTCAGGCTGGGAGGAACATAGAGAGGAGAGGTCCCCTTTTTGTTTCATTTGTTTGATATCGGCTACCCCCAAAATTGGGGGAAATGTCTTGGTATATGTATGTATGTATGTATATATATATATATATATGAGAGAGAGAGAGAGAGAGAGAGAGAGAGAGAGGAGAGAGAGAGAGAGAGAGAGAGAGAGAGAGAGAGAGAGAGAGAGAGAGAGAGAGAGAGAGAGAGATATTTTAGATGTCTCCAAGACTTTAACAGTCCATCTGCAGACTCCGTTTGCTCTTTGGTAGAGAGATTTACTTTAAGGGGACCTTCTGCTATGGTATATAAATTAACTTGAAAAAACAAAAAAATTGAGTTGTTGTTTCTATGTATGCAGAAACTTGTCATACATGCACTCCAGAAGTTTCAGTCAATTATTTTTTTAGAATATGATTTTACATGTTAATGCTTTAAATATTAGATATTTGAACTCCCACAGAAAATGCCACTGTCTAACTCTTAAAAACTGCTAACTAATATAAAAAGTCACATTTTCATAGTTCGTTTGCTAGGATTTATGTTAATTATGTGAAAGTTACTGTAAGTATTTTCAGATGACTTTACTTCAATTCTTTTATATTGTTAAGTAACAAGTTTTATGTGCTTTTAACACTATCCCAGTGATATTATGACTCCAATACTTATACCAGACAGATGGAAAGTCAAACAAAATGACTGAAAATTTGGATTCTTATTTTCTCATGTTTTACATTTGGCAACCGACGTAAACTCGAAACCGACTCAACTCGAAGCGACATTAACCGAGGTATACCTTTATAGGCTTTTCCTTTTGCACAAGCACAAGGCAAGGCACGTTTCGGCAATTGAGGTACTTGCATCTACGTTTACACTGCTAGGGTTAAGGAGAGATGCGCTACAGGCCATGTCTACATTAAACCAACAATTACTGCTATCTGAATTATGATGCAGCCCATCAGCTTTCACGAAAAATCTAAGGAGTGCGACTAATGACCTTAAAATTTTGGAAATTTAGATTATTGCATTTTTGGCTAAGAAGCCACCTAAATTTTATGTTTCAAATAGTTTTTTAATGAAAACAATTTGTATTACATTGCAAAAAAGTATTACACTGCTTAAAATCTTTTTCTAGTTTTAAGGTAAAAGTCAGTTTTAAACTAAGCTTTGAGGGAAGAGCAATATGAACATCAGAGATTACATAAAAATAATCAAAAGCAGTAATTTGAAATTTGCGATATCACTAACACATGACTTGAAAATGTGGTTGTGGGTACTAATTACTTTCCTCATTTCTAAAGTCTTTCAAATAACTTACCTCATCTTTATGAAAGTCTTTTAAAGGCTCTACAACCTTTCCTTGTGCCCTGAGAACCCTTACAAGATCTGTATCATTGTGGTGAGTTTTTATATTCTGTGCATTGCCCGAAACCAAAGAGGAGGCTGATTCGATAAGGTCAGGCCTTAGTGTGCCTTGGCCAAGCATCACATCATCAGCCCTCAAGTTCATTTCAGATATTACTTCATTAGCGACCTGGGTGAAAATATAAGGGAAATTTACTATAGAATGAAAAGGGATATAAAAACTAAATAAGTTAATTATACAATATCTATACAGCAGTATAAGAAAGAACTTTGTTCTAATATCACAATTCTTATAATTAATTTGTATTTTTCCTAGATATACAAACCTGAGTCCTTTAATTAGGGAGATTGATTCAGCGCGAGAAGGAGACGGTCATTAAATCTTGGATTATGAGCAGTTATCCAGCTAGCAAAGAGTCCGGGGCAAGGAGCCTTGCCCCTTTTCCCAGCCAGAAAGCTATACTTTTGACCTTTTGCCACAGGACTGAGAAGGGTGG
This sequence comes from Palaemon carinicauda, assembly GCF_036898095.1. NCBI lineage: Eukaryota > Metazoa > Arthropoda > Malacostraca > Decapoda > Palaemonidae > Palaemon > Palaemon carinicauda. Next base: position 82,525,202 of record NC_090732.1, on the reverse strand, counting down.
TTGAGGAGGGAAGTTGGATTAAAAAGTTTGTGATTTGTTCCTACATGACATACTAACCCTTGTCCTTCAAGTGGTGAGACCCACTGCTTGGTGAGTTTGAATCTCCTTACAACCAAAGTGGAAGATCCATTTTCTTCCCTGGAGGCAATCACCGCTTGTCCTGTACAGAAGCTAAGCGGTAACACCCGCAACCTCCTACCTGTCTATCATAGGGATGAGACTGTTAGGGCCTGGTCTGTACATGGAGCTATGTACCTTCCCCAAAGGGGATATCAGCTAATGCTCTAGAGGAGCCGTCCAGAATGGCAATAAGGCCTTGGATTGAAGTTGAAGACACCCACAGTTATCAGCAGCACCTCACAAGGGAAGATTCTTTGGCAGAGGGACAAGTCTCCCCTGAAGGACCCTGGACAGGCAAGAGAAAAACAGGAAAACCCTTGAACTACTGCTCTTGTGGGGGGGCGGATTGCTTTCTTCTATGGGAACGTCTACCTCGAAGATGTAAGGGCCCTCACTGAAGGTGGAAAAAAAAAATAAAGACTCCTCTTGGGAGGAAGACATTTCCTTCCTCGACGATTCCTAAGTTAAGGGTTAAGTTAGAGGTCGTGGTTAAACAATCTCAAGGATAACTACAAGGGCACCGAAGATGGCTTCCTCGAGAATGACAATCACATAACCAAAAAGTCCAGCGCCCCAAAATGACAGGGAAGGACAAAACTCAAAGTCTATGAACATACACACTTCCAAGAAGCCCTTGGATGCAGTCCAAGTCTATACACGAACCCAGAGGGAGACACTTCTTACATTCGAGAAGGCATTGAACAATCACCAAAAGCCCTTCAAACACTTCGTAAATATGCTTGAAAAGAAAGAAAATTTAATTATGCAAAAAATTCCAGCCTTATTATAATTTTAACTGTTGTGTTTCAGCCTTATTATAATTTTAATCCTCATGTTTCAGCTTCACTGTTATCTATTGTCCTACATGTAAAGGATAATGCCTTGTATTCATGTAGGAAACACATTACTTAAAAAAAAAATTGTCATTCGTTCCTACATAAATCCAAAGTACTGTATCAGTATTTACACAAGACATTCATCCTTAGGCAGGAGTTGGTCCCCTGTTCCAACCAGCTTGAAACTTATCATGGCAACTCAAAACCTGAGCATGTATTATGATGAAGGGGTTAAGGTGACCATCCACTATGGTGTTTGACATAACTTTAAAAAATCGAAAATTGTTTTATTGTTTCTATGTATGCAGAAAGATGTACATGCTCTCCAGAAGTTTCAGCCAATTATTTTTACAAATAATGAAAATAAAGGTCTTTAAATAGCAAGGTCAATATTACCTAAGGTCAGAGAAAGAACAAAAGTAATCAATGAGGCAAAAAAAAAAAAAAACTCATTAAAACTCTGGCAACAATAAGAGGCCGTTGGCAACTCATGACACCTTCCCACCAAGTGTATTTGTAAACTTAGGATTTAAATACAGTGTTTAGGGAGCATTCATGTAGGAATAAACAATACAAGTACAAAGTAAGATTATAATAATGTCATCTTGATTTTTTTTTTTAAAGAAAAAAGCAAAAATTTATAGTAAATCTTTGGGAGCTCATAATTCAAAATCATACTTATTCACACTTGGGTACATTTTTCTCATTTATTGATTGTTCAATTTTAGAGAGCAAGATATTGAAAAGAGGCATAAAAATCCAACAATTTTGTGTGACAGAATTTTTATTTTCCTTTTTCTCATCTAGACAAAGAAAATTAAGAAAAAAAATCATTAAAAAAAAAAGAAAAAGGAAAATCTAAAATCTGTCTCAGAATTATTCAGTTTATAAATAAGTTTTGATGTTATGATTTTCAGTACAATTGCTGTCATATTAGTGGAGAAAAGGGCACCTGAATTCTCTTTAATGATCATGACTTTTTCTATTCAATAAACAAACTTTTTAATCAAATGACTTGAAATTTTTATATGATGAAGGTATTATATACCGGGTATGTCTAAAACATATATAGAAATGGTGTATTTTGAATTGGAAAAAAAATGCAGGGCATAGCTGACAGTCCCCTTAAGGTTCTATCCTCCATGTGTACCAGTGGTTTGATAACACCCTGGCTTGAGGGTTGTTTTGAGCAGCAAATCTGTATTGTACACATTGTGAAATCTTATGATGGGTCTGAATATCCTCTGAAGACCTTTAATGACTATGGGCTTGCTTAGATACATCACAACCCCTTTTAGGAAGTGTAGGGGAAAAGACTGTTCTGTAGACGAATACAAAATAGCTACCTGTAGAGAGGGGCTTTACCAGATCGAGTCCACATGATGAGGATCTGGAGTTATGCTCCAAGAGAGGGGAAGATTGAAAGGAAAGGAAGGCCAGTTATTTTTTAATTTCAACCCCAACTAAATATCAACCTCTGCCTTCGATCCAAAGTTGATGGTCGTGTGCAAACCAGGTAGCTATACTATACCACCTGCTGTACAACTACAACAGGTCTCAAGGAGAAAGTGTCCACGGACCTATGGGTCACATATGGTAGGTAATGAGCAATGAACATAGTTTGATGTCTCCAAACACCTGCTTGGAGTGCGTCACAGAGAGATCCTTCTTAAAGCCAAGGAGGCACTGATGCCTTTGACATAGTGAGCTTTTATTCATGTTCTTTTCAAGGAAGGAGGAGCGGAGGTAGTGTGTTCGTGAAATCACTTCCTTCAGCCAGAACAAAATCATGTTCTTTGATATTTTCTTCTTTATCTTCTGTGCTGACAAACAGGTGTTGCAAGCAAGGTCTCACAGCACTTGTATGCTTAAGGTAGTACCATGGTGCTCTCATGGGGCACACTAACAACTGATCAGAATCATCAGTTACATCATTAAGGATCATGACCCGACAAGTTAAAAACCTGGAATCATAAACGGAAGGATTTTGGGTCTTAGCAACGAACCCAAGGACAAAGGAGAGATCTTCCTACACCCCATTAAATGAGTGACGTTAAAAGAAAGACCATGAATTTCACCAACTTTATTAGCCGGGGCTAAAATGAACAGGAAAGCCAATTTAAAGGTAAGACCTCTGTTAGAGGCTTGCCTTAACAGTTCCTAGAGAACGTAAAACTTTGACAAAGTTTCAGGATGGCGGTCATACTTCAACTTAAAGGGCAGGCATGCTCAAAACTTTGTAAGAGCATGGACATTTCCTCAGAAGAAATATCTACTTCCTTAATCTGGACTTTGATCAAGGCTGAGTGATAACCTATCACCACTGAAATGGAGCAGAGGTTCTCCTTGCGGAAGTACAATAAAAAGTCAGCGATCAACGGTATAGAGGCTCCGAAAGAAGACACCTCTCCCACGATGTCAACCACTTGGCTTGATAAACTGCTGTTGAAGACTTTGCAAGTATCTTGACCTCTCTTATGCAGTTTCTTGCAAAAACTCTCGCTGAGAGGAGATGCTGGATAACCTTCATGTGTGAAGTTGAAGGGATCCTATGGTCCATTTCTTTTAGCGTGGCATATTTGCACCGACTCGCAGCGGTGCCCTTTTAGCTCTTTAAAGTTTCCTGATCGCTGATTGGTTGGACAAGATAATTCTAACCAATCAGCGATCAGGAAACTTTTCCGAGCTAAAAGGGCACCGCTGCGAGTCGGTGCAAATATGCCTCGCTAAAAGAAATGGACTATACTTCACTGTGCAAGATCTGGGAATGGCAGAACAGGTTAGAAAAAAAAAGAGGCAACTCACTTGTAGTTTCTGACACTAGAAGTAGAAGTTCTGGTTACCATTTCATCTCCGGCTACTTTATTGTTATAAGAGCCATCTCGTACTTGGTAGTTGCTCAAACTCTATGTAGGATGCCCCTTATTAGGCAGAATGGCAGCAAGGCATATAAATTGAGACCATCCCATGGGTGTTGGAATGTGTCTTCAACAGCTCCCTCTGGATCTGCAATTGGAGAGCAGTACACCAACAGTGTTTTAAGGAGGTCGCGAATAGATCCACTGACGAAGAACACCACAAGTCAGGATCTCCGTCACTATCTGAGGACATAAAGACAACTTCGACCACTCGAAAGTCTCTACTGCCAACTGGCACAAGTAAAGTGACACTGTGCCTCCTTGTTTGTTGATGTAAGCCACTATGGTGGTGGTGTCATTCAAGGGGCAAAAGTGATTAAGAACCAGAAACATTTTCAGCTCTAGGCCATTTATGTGCTCTTGCTGCTGTCTTGGAGTCCCAACAGCAGATGTTGACGGAGTCGAGTTCTCCAACCTTCCTTGGATGCACATGTGAAGAGCAAGAACTCCAAAGGCAGAGTTGACAGAGGGCATTCTTTCAAGAGATTTGAGATTTAACTCATCTAACCACCACTGACAATCCCTTAAGGACTTCCCCTACCCGAACTAGTGCGAGTAGATGGTCCAGGTGTTGGGATCAATGCTTTTTCAGTTCCCACTGAAGAGACCAGTGAAAACAACAGCAGGCAACTAGTCGTTCTAGAGATGACTGTCTGCCACTGATGAGCTGGCAGCGGAGTAGATGAAGAAAGGATAGAGCTAACACCCAGAGATACTCTTTCCTGAACTGAAAATCCTAACCAACTTCTATGTTTATGTCCATACCAAGATATGTCAAATCTTCATGTGAGTGTTAGTAGATGTCTTTTGATTTACCATGATCCCCAGATCCCAGCAAAACGAAAGATGACAGTCTCGGTGGAAGAGAAGGATGTTCTCTGACTCGGCCAAATTTGGCCAATCGTCCAGATACTGAAGGAGACCAATACCATTGGCGTGCACCCACAATAAAATTAAGCAAAAACTCTCATGGAAATCTGTTTCTAGTATTTGCTATTTTATATGTAAAGAAATCACCTCACTGAGTGGTGTTATATCTTTTAAATTCCAGTTTGTATCCGTTACCTCTGGATTGATTTGAGCTAAGCGTGAAAAGATTGTTGTAATCTACATTTATTACTCCTTTAAGAATTTTGAATACATTCTATTAACTGTCCCCGTAATTGTCGAGATTGTCTACATCCAAACTGCCTAGTGTTGAGACTAGTCTGGTGGGCCTAGCTTGTACTCCTCCCAGTCTATCTATATCTTTCTGAATAGTTGGAGCCCAGAATTGGATTCCGTATTCTAGATGGGGTCTTACTAGTGCTGTGTACAGATGTAGTACAGTGTCTTTGTTTCCGTATTTGAATTGTCTTTTTAGGTAACCTATTAGTTTTTATGTTTTCTTTTCAGGTTTTATCCTCTGTTTGGTAACTTAAAATCCTTGCTGATAATAATACCGAGATGATCCTCCTGGTAGTTGTAAAATTGTATGGTAGAGTACTAATTAATAGGATTAAGGATAAAACAGAGAATGCAATCTTAGAAGTACAGGGTGGTTTTAGAAGAGGTAGGGGTTGTATGAATCAGATTTTTATAGTTAGGCAGATATGCGAGGAATATTTAGCAAAAGGTAAGGAGGTGTATGTTGCATTTATGGATCTGGAGAAAGCGTATGATAGAGTTGATAGGGAAGCAATGTGGAATATGATGAGGTTATATGGAGTTGGTGGAAGGTTGTTGCAAGCAGCAAAAAGTTTCTACAAAGGTGGTAAAGCATGTGTTAGGATAGGAAATAAAGTGAGCGAATGGTTTCCGGTGAGAGTGGCGCTGAGACACGGATGTGCGATGTCACCGTGGTTGTTTAACTTGTATGTTGATGGAGTGGTGAGAGAGGTGAATGCTCGAGTGCTGGGACGAGGATTGAAACTGGTAGACAAGAATGACCATGAATGGGAGGTAAATCAGTTGTTGTTTGTGGATGATACTGTACTGGTTGCGGACGCAGAAGAGAAGCTTGGCCGATTAGTGACAGAATTTGGAAGGGTGTGTGAAAGAAGGAAGTTGAGAGTAAATGTGGGTAAGAGTAAGGTTATGAGATGTACGAGAAGGGAAGGTGGTGCGAGGTTGAATGTCATGTTGAATGGAGAGTTACTTGAGGAGGTGGATCAGTTTAAGAACTTGGGGTCTGTTGCTGCAGCAAATGGTGGAGTGGAAGCAGATGTACATCAGAGACTGAATGAAGGATGCAAAGTGCTGGGGGCAGTTAAGGGAGTAGTAAACAATAGAGGGTTGGACATGAATGTAAAGAGAGTTCTTTATGAGAAAGCGATTGTATCAACTGTGATGTATAGATCAGAGTTGTGGGGAATGAAAGTGACGGAGACACAGAAATTGAATGTGTGTGAGATGAAGTGTATAAGGAGTATGGGTGGTGTATCTCGAGTAGATAGGGTTAGGAACAAAGTAGTGAGGGTGAGAACAGGTGTGAGAAATGAGTTAGCAGCTAGAGTGGATATGAATGTGTTGAAGTGGTTTGACCATGTTGAGAGAATGGAAAATGGCTGTATGCTAAAGAAGGTGATGAATGCACGAGTTGATGGGAGAAGTACAAGAGGAAGGCCAAGGTTTGGGTGGATGGATGGAGTGAAGGAAGCTCTGGGTGATAGGAGGATAGATGTGAGAGAGGCAAGAGAGCGTGCTAGAAATAGGAATGAATGGCGAGCGATTGTGACGTAGTTCCGGTAGACCCTGCTGCTTCCTCCGGAGCCTTGGTTCACCGCGGAGGTAGCAGCAGTAGGGGATTTATGAAGCTTCATCTGTGGTGGACAACGGGGAAGGGTGGGCTGTGGCACCCTAGCAGTATCAGCCGAACTCGGTTGAGTCCCTTGTCAGGCTGGGAGGAACGTAGAGAGGAGAGATCCCCTTTTTTGTTTCATTTGTTTGATGTCGGCCACATCCCAAAATTGGGGGAAATGCCTTGTTATATGTATATGTATCCTACTGGTCCACACTTTCTAGTTCATTACTCAGCAGTGAGTAATCTGATTGTGGATTACTATAACCTATGTGCATAATTTTACATTTCCCACAGTTAAAAGTGCCTTTTTTTGGACCATTCTCCGAGCCACATTGGATCCTCTCTTAAGGCTTCTACGTCTTCTGAGTTCGCAGCTTTTATGCCTAGTTTAGTATCGTTAGCAAATTTGGCTATTCTACTAGATAATACTAAATCTATGTTGTTAATATAGATCAGAAATAGCAATGAGCCAAGGATGGATCCTTAAATACTTCACCTATAACAACTGCCCACTCTGAAGCTTCTCCATTGATTACAACTATCTGTTTTCTGTATGTTAGCCAATATTCGATCCATTCAGCTGGCTCGTCAATGATGACTAGTGCTCTAATTTTGACCATTAATTTCTATGAGAAACTTTGTCAAAAGCCTTTTGAAAGTCCAGGTATATGATGCCTATTGTCCTGTTTTTGTCATAAATGCTAAACATGTTGTGGAATAACTTCAAAAGATTTGTCACACATGATCTCTCTTGTCTAAAACAATATTGGCTGTCTATCAGAAGATGGTTTTTTCTCTACAAAGCACTGAAGTTAGATGCACTGGTCTGTAGTTGCCAGGTTCTTTTTTTGGTCCCTTGTTGTAGATTAGATGAACATTGCCTGGTTTTCATCCTTGTGGTGCCTTTCTTTCATTTGCTGTAAAAGTGAGGGGTTATTTCTACAAGTTCTATAACCTCTCTTGGATGAATATCATCTGGACCTGGTGCTCTAGACTTACTGACTTTTTTATTTTCTATTTGACATCAACCATTGTAAAGGTGATTTTAATTAAGGGGACTGTCTACCATGGTATTTTGACCAAGCAACTTTCAGAAATGAAAAATCGCTTTATTGTTTCTATTTATGCAGAAAATGGATTTTGAGCGAAGCGAAAAATCTATTTTTGGGTGAGATAGCCATGTCGTCCTGATGGAAGTTCCTTTAAGAGTAGCTTCCTAGGGTATATTTGACTACAGTGATATTCCCAGAGAATTTTACCTTAAGGTCTCCAGAATTCTAACTCCTGGCGCGAATATCCCTAACTTTACTTTACCTTTTAGGGATATCGCATAATATCAGAGGACGTTTTCTTGACACGCCACATAGCTATCTTCACCCCGAATAGCGTTTATGCTTCGAGAGGGAAAAATGGCAAAAACGAAGGGGAGCCGTTAATAAGGTACCGCTCCTCCGCTACTGTTTTGAGTATCTAGATGACGACATCATCGCCGCCATGTTTATTCCTTGTAGCATTAAGCGAGGTGCTACAGATACAGTACTTTTGGGAAGGGTCCTGTCAAGCCCTTTTCATGAAAAGGAGGGCGGGTCCATCAGGACGACATGGCTATCTCACCCAAAAATAGATTTTTCGCGTCCGTTTTTTGGGCTCAAGCCATGTCGTCCTGATGGAAGTTTACCAGAGCATTAATGTATCTGTGGATTTACTATTTGTGCATTAACCTCAAGACAGAATTTCCTTGGTTACTCAGACCTAGAGACATATAATGTTACCGTTATACATCATTTCTTCTAATCATGAACCATGTTAGTACTTCCTGCCCCCTACAGGGAAGTCATGCCAGACTCTGGAAAAAGTCTCGAGGATTGCATATTTCATATAAATAACCTAGCAACAAAACAGGTATACTAGTTTCATTGTATACCTTTCTAATTAGAGTTTGCATTTGAAAACAAACAAATGTATGTCTGAGCAACTGAATCCTCCCCTAGGCATACAGAGCTAACTGTATGCAAAGACAGACAGGTTTGTATCTATGTAGAAACAATTGTTTGTATAAGTCAGCATCATATCTAAAGCATCCTGAGCCGGTCGTATGCAAAGACAGACAAGTATCTATTTGTGTAGAAACTAGGTATGTACACACATAAAGAAGGTTTGTTTACCTGTAGGAACAAATTTCTACAGTTGTTCCTTTACTAATATGCAAATAAAAGGTTGATCATAAATAATGCTCTAACACATCTTTATTCATCTGAATTTGGGGCGAATAAGACGCAAATTTTAAATAGTTTTTTATTGACGATCAATAAAATATGCAAATCAGTCTGCATTTTATAGAATATAAAATGTTTGTGACATAATTTAAGCATAAATATACTGGTAATGCCAGAAATACTTGTTTCATCTGAAAAGAAACCATTATAATGCCACTAAAATAAAAATTCAGAAAATTTTCTATTCTAAATTTCTGTCATTACTGTCTGTTCACACTTATGTAAAGGACACATGGCACACGTGATATTCTTTATGCTTCTTTCACCTGTTTTATTTGGAACAGTCCATAATGTCACCATGGTGACACTTTACTTCACATGTTGTACCAAAAGGAGTCAACACGCACACCCTGCACATAACAGTCCCAATTGATTCACTATTCCTCGCAGCATTAAGCGGCAGGTTTTAGTACACTACCTGCCGCCACCACAAACCTCTTGATCTCTTGTGCGTGCTTCGCATAATGTTTGAAAAACACTCTGAATGACTTCCATCCAGTATACGAGCGAAGACGTTTGAAATCCATACATTGGAAAAAATTCAGAGACGAAGCAATATTTCTCGGATCATGACCTTCGGGTGTACTGTCCGGATCCGCTCTGCGAATGAAGTAGGAGATCTTCACCCTTAATTGTTTCAAGAGACAAATTTGAGCCTGATGTTTCTCCTTTAAAGAGCTGTCCTCCCCAAAATCTTTAGTTCTTTGAAGATAAACTTTTAGGCACTCCACTGGACATAGAGAGGCATCTTCCTTCAGGGGGCAGATTCTCCAGGAACCCCACCTTTTAGTGGGTAGCTCGTTCTTAGCAAGAAACGTTAGGTCAGGAAAAAGATTCAGTTCTCCCCTTTCTGTGAACTGAATATGGCCCTCATCTCTAGAAAAAGGGCCACTATTTCACTAACTCTGGCCCCCGAGGCTAGTGCAAATAGGAATATAACTTTTTGGGTCAAATCTTTCAGAGAGCAGTTCTCATTGTTCAATGTTGATGCAAAGTGAAGAACTTTATCCAAGGACCATGAGATGGGCCTCGGAGGTGCTGCAGGCCTAAGTCTAGCACAGGTCTTAGGAATCTTGTTAAAGATTTCGTTAGAGAAGTCTACCTGGAAGGCGTACAGTAAGGGTCTAGTCAAGGCAGATTTACACGTTGATATCATGTTGGCTGCTAAACCTTGTTCATGGAGATGAATAAAGAAGGATAAACAAAAATCTGTTGATATTTCTTTTGGTTTCTTTGCCTTGACAAATGCAACCCATTTCTTCCAAGATAGCATATTGCCTTCTGGTAGATTTAGACATATTCTTCTAAGAAGTTTATACTGTCTCTCGAAATCCAAAATCTTTTCTTAACTACTAAGGAGAGAAAATCATGAGATGAAGGTTTCGGGTTTTCTGTGATGAAGCAAAGACAGTCGACTTCTGCACTTGTTGTGTCAAAATTGGGTCCGGCAACGGGACCAGTCTCCCGCAGTTCCAATACTAGAGGGAACCAGATGCTGTTCGGCCATTTGTGAGCCACTATAGCTGCCGTTCCCTGAAAGGATCTCAGCTTGTTGAGGACTTTCAACAGAAGATCGGGTGGAGGGAACAGGTAAATCCTGGACCATCTGTTCCAATCGAGGGACATCGAGTCCACTGCTTCCGCTACAGGGTCCTCGTATGGGGCCACGTAACGATGTAGTTTCTTGTTGTCACTCGTCGCGAAGAGGTCGATTTGCAGTTCTGGGACTTGGCGTAAGATGAAGGAGAATGATCATGCGTCTAGGGACCACTCTGACTCTATCGGCGTGAAAAGATTGGGTGGAGGGAACAAGTAAATCCTGGACCATCTGTTCCAATCCAGGGACAAGAGTCCACTGCTTCCGCTAGAGGGCCCTCGTATGGGGCCACGTAACGATGTAGTTTCTTGTTGTCGCTCGTCGCGGAGGTCGATTTGCAGTTCTGGGACTTGACGTAAGATGAAGGAGAATGATCATGCGTCTAGGGACCACTCTGACTCTATCGGCGTGAACCTGGATAGAGCGTCCACCATCACATTGCGGAACCCTTTGAGGTGAACTGCTGATAAGTGCCATCTCTTCTTTTCTGCCAAACGGAAGGTGGCCAACCTCACTTGGTTGATTTGGGGCGATCTCGAGTCTTGTCGATTCAAACATCTCATTATCACCTCGCTGTCTAGAACCAATCTTAAGTGGGTCGAGCAACGAGGAGCCAGTTTCTTCAGTGTAAGGAAAACTGCCATGGCTTCCAGAATATTGATGTGGAAGGTCTTGAATAGAGAGGACCAAGTCCCTTGGACTTTCCGTTGGTGAGAGTGACCACCCCATCCTTCCTTTGATGCGTCTGTGTGGATGATGACTGAAGGTGGAGGTGGTTGTAAGAGCACCAATTTCCTCAAGTGCTTGGCCTCCGACCACGGCTTGAGAAGTGATCGTAGAAGAGTTGGTATTGGTCTTCTTAGATCTCTTCGAGCGTTTGATGTGTATCTTCTCCAGACTCCTGTTGCATCCTTTAATTGGGCTCTTAGCACCGGGTCTGTCACTGATGCAAACTGAAGGAAGCCCAGCACTCTCTCCTGTTGGCGTCTTGATATCCGACCGGATTTCAGAAGTCTCTTGACAGGTTCCAATATCAGCGTAAGCCATAAACAATAAATCAAACAATGGGTACTTCACCAAATTTGTAGACAAAGCAAACCCACAACATAGCGAATTTCCGACGTGTTGTCTCGAACAACGGCAGGGAATTTCTGAGGAATGTTGGGAATAGTTCCAGTTACCTAGTTAGAGGGCGCACAGGTATGACCACCTGCTCACCTGACGGTGATTGCCGCGAAATTTGAATTTCTGCTGTGCGAGCGACGAATCGGCGGGATTAAGCTATATACAGTATATGTAACTACCAGGGAAGTTACATATTCAAAAATGGGAATACTATTCACACACATTAAAACAAGAAAAGCTGAACACATGATTATGCTGTACAAAACTTATGTACATAGTACACTCGAGTACTGCTATGTGATATGGTACCCACACTACCAAAAGGATATTGCACAAATAGAGAGTGTACAAAGGTCCTATACTGCTAAAATAGAAGCAGCTAAGGACCTTGACTACTGGGAAAGACTGCAATTTTTAAAACTATACAGTCTAGAAAGGAGAAGAGAATGCTACATGATAATACAAGCATGGAAACAAATCGAAGGAATTACTGAAAACATCAGGGAGCTAAAAATATCAGAAAGAGCAAGCCGAGGTAGATTAATACTCCCCAAAACTATACCAGGAAAACTAAGGGAGGCGCACAGGACATTAATCCACTACGCACCAGCATCGATAATGCAGCGAATATTTAATGCGCTGCCAGCTCATCTAAGAAACATATCAGGAGTGAGCGTACAGTAGATGTGTTTAATAATAAGCTTGATAAACACCTAAGATGCATCCCAGACCATCCAAGACTGGAAGATGCATTAGCATCTCTCTGGTGGATATACGAGGTGCCTCACACTGAGGGACCTGGGGAAACCCAAACATAGAATAAGGCAATAAGGTAAGGCTGTGTGTGTGTGTGTGTGTAAACAGGCACCCCTGCGAGTTGTTAAAAATGTGCCTCACTAAAAAAAATTGAGTATATAAAAAAACTGTATGGAAACTGTGATACCCTATATTATATTGGTGCTGATGTAATAGACATTATGAAGTGATTTTGAATGTTATTTGTACTGTATGTGCGAGCAATAGCAAAACGACAGCGTGACCTCGAGATCTGCTGATAGGTACCTAAATCAAATCAAAAGTAATTGATGATTATTGAAATGCTCAACAAATTGAAAAATAGAATATAAACATGCTTTAATAAACCACAATTAAACACAATGTCTAATGAAAGATGAAGGCTTAATGATAAACTAAATATTAAATAATGTAAGAAGCTGAACTACCCGTACGCGCGAACACTCACATATGCACAGAGAAGGAGCGAGAATGTTTTCGCATGATAACTAATAATGGCTAATATGAACTAAGAAAACTGTGATTTCCTGTAACATATTGGTGCTGATGTAATATTCATCATAAAGATATTTTAAATAAGTTAAGAAATTATATCAAAAAGTATGCCACCTTCCAATACGGTAGCGGGACCTTCACATCAGCTGATCATAACCAAAGGTAAACAAAATATTAAGTAATTCTTGATTGGTAAAATACTTCCAAAATTGAAAAATACATTACAAAAATGCAATAAAAGAGCATATGATATCCTATGAAACAAGAAAATGAAATAATGATATAAAGTAAGAAAATCACAAATTTTAAGTAATTTGTATTTTTCCTAACAGTACTTACCTCGAACTACTGTCTTAGGAGTATCTGGGATCTCCTTCCAACCGACCAGAGTTTTGTGTAGTTTACCCTACTCCCGTTTTCTATGCGGGGTAACCTCTGGCGGAGTGATACACGCCCTGAGGCGACCCGGGTCAGAGAGCATGCTTGCTCAGGTCTCGATCCCCAGTAAGTTCTTGATAGCTTAGGTATCTATGAAGTCCAGCAAGGCACTCGGGGTAGGATGGGCGGGCCATTACCCGAAAGTAGTTCGAGGTAAGTACTGTTAGGAAAAATACAAATTACTTAAAATTTGTGATTTGTTCCAACACGGAGTACTTACCTCAAACTACTTTCTTAGGAGACTTATATCTTAGGAGGTGGGAGTGTCCTTCAGGACCTAGAGACCGTGACGAGTATAGAAGAGGAACCTAGGTAGGAGAGTTGGTTCTGCTGACCCCAAGGAAAACACGAGAAATAGGGAAAACTACGTAAAAAACCATCTTAGTGTCTAAGTAACTCACCTCTGCAAGAATCCTAGGAGACATGTCCTTCCAATGATGGTGTATCTCAAGGCAGTTTCAGGGGGCTACTGGAGGCATTTCCGGTAGGGAAGGGGAAGGAAGAACAAGGGGTTAAGGAAGGAACCTGTGTCTCTTGGACTTACTACCCACGGTTACCACTGGGGCTACACCTTTAAACCGTTTGGAGCACGGAAATGACGGGACCGAGCGAGAACTCGTCCAGGGATTTCCTCGAGTAGTCCTTTAAGTAGTGAGCCGTAAAGGTCGACTGGCTAGACCAAGTACCTGCCCTCAGGATTTGGCCCACTGCCATGTTTTTCTCAAACGCCAATGAAGTACTTAGGCCCCTAATGTCGTGGGGTCTGGACTTTCCTGGAAGGGGGACCCCTGCACTACTGTAGGCCCTGACGATCACTTGCCATAGCCAGAAGGAGATAGTGTTCTTGGAGACTGGCTTCTTCCCTAGTCCCGAGGAAACGAACAGACTTTTGATCTCGGGTCGAAGCCTAGCTGTCCTCTCTAAATACCTCCGTACTGCCCTGACAGGGCACAGTAGCAAGTCCCTCGAGTTGCCCGAACGAGGGATTGCCGGCACTGAGAACCCTTCAAACTTGGGATCCCACACGACTATATTCTGAGTCTTTGCCACGAAAGATGGTACGAACCTGAAGGTAGCTTCACGCCAACCCTTCGAGCGTGACACCTCATACGACAGCCCGTGAACATCCCCTACCCGTTTTGCTGATGCCAGAGCTAACAGAAAAACTGTCTTGAGGGTGAGCTCCTTGTCCAAGATGTCTTTTAGGGGTTCGAAGGGAGGTTCTGACAGCATCTTCAGGACTCTGGCCACGTCCCACTGGGGCACCCTAACGGCTTGAGGGGGGCACGATTGTTCGAAGCTCCTGATGAGCATCGAGATATGTCTGGAGGCACCCAGGTCGATGCCCTTCAGGAGGAAGACTTGGCCCAGGGCAGCCCGGACTCCTTTGATGGCTGGGATGGACATGTGTACCTCATCCCTGAGATAAACTAGGAAGTCCGCTATCTCTGGAATGGAAGCCCTCAATGATTTGATGTTCCTCGAGACACACCACTTAATTAAGGTGGCCCATTTTGCCTGGTATACTGCGGCTGATGAACGTCTCAGGTACCCTGACATCCTTGCTGCCGTTCTCGACGAATATCCTTCCTTCCTTAGGAGACGCTCGATAACCTCCACGCGTGAAGGCAGAGGGACCGAGGTTTTTTGTGGAATCTTTGAAAGTGAGGCTGCCGGAGAAGGTCTGGCCTGTCCGGAAGGGGCCAAGGTAGAAGGCGTGCAAGTTCCTTTAGATCTGCGAACCACTCTCTCTCCGGCCACCAGGGCGCTACCAGTCATCCACAGGTTGTCCGCTCTCCTCACCCTATTGAGGACTTGTCTGAGCATCCCGAAGGGGGTGAAGGCGTAAACGTCGAGGTTGTCCCAAGGGTGCTGAAAGGCATCCTCGAACGCTGCTTCTGGGTCTGGCACAGGAAAACAAAACACGAGGAGCTGTGCGTTCAGTCTCATTGCGAAAAGGTCTAACACTGAAGGGCGTCTTCGGTGGCGCCCACGCGAGGGAGTCTGACGGCAGCGAGTCTTCCTTCTCGGCGGCACCCTCGGCTGCGGAAGCACCTGAAAAACATGCCCACGAGGCAGGAGAAGAGGTTGTAACAGTTTTCCCCCACATAGGATCATCCGACGAGATGGGCCCTGCTTGCACCAAGGTTCCGTCCCCGAACGTCCCTCCCTCAGGCCCCTCACTTGCCTGGAATGACGCCACAACCCCACTATCCCATAATTCAGACTCCTGGGGAAGGGCCACAGGCCTCTTCCCCGCAACTGACTTACCTCGTCCCCTACTCTGGGTAGGGGAAGGCGGCAGCAAGGCTCTGTCCGAAGATACGCCCGGCGAAGCAAGAGGCGAAGAGACGCTCAGTTTCCTAGGCGATCTCTTAAGACGCCTTCTTTTTCTTGGTGCCGTAATGCACTCACTGCACCTCGTTCCAGGACTCGCACTCTGGACATGTGGCTGTAGGGAACACACACTGCCCTTACACGAAGAACACAAGGAGTGCGGGTCAACTTCAGGCTTCGAAAGGAAAGCTCCACACGATTTTCCGGCCACAGGCCCAGGACAATGACGGGGATGCTCCATTAAGCACTAGTAATGCACTGCGAGACACAGGAACACAAAGGGAAAAGGATAAGGGAGAGCACAAAGGTACCACGTGGGAACCGCATGAGACACAAAGGGTCGCACTGGGTAAGGAGAGCGTCGTGATGTTATCGCGACGCGACCAGAGAACTTACTGGGGATCAAGACCTGAGCAAGCATGCTCTCTGACCCGGGGTCGTCTCGGGGCGCATATCACTCCACCAGAGGTTACCCCGCATAGAAAACGGGAGTAGGGTAAACTACACAAAACTCTGGTCGGTTAGAAGGAGATCCCAGATACTCCTAAGAAAGTAGTTCGAGGTAAGTACTCAGTGTCGGAACAAATATCAATTAAATATGATCAAGATGATTGCCGAATCGTGAAGTATCGTAATAGATCTACGGAAACTTCATTTTTTGAGTTCGACATGTCACTCGGTTGTAAACCTGAAACAACGGTGGCCCTATCATTTCTCTTAGAAAATAAAAGAGACACCCTTGCCTTAGGCCTTGCCCTAATGTGGCTAATATTCTTACTCGACTGGCCCCCCGAGGAGTCCAACAGAGAAGAGTCAGAAGGATGGGTATCGGGGTTCAAAGACACAAGCCTTCAACTTTAAGAAAGGCCCCAAAGGAGAAGAATCCAATGGCCAATCCCAACACTCGTCACAAGGTGAGGAATGTGTACATGCATGCCCTCTGCATGAAGGACATGTCTAATGAGAATCAACTTCAACTGCACTCATAAGTCTTCAGCGACACTCAAGTGTATTTCCGCATTTCGGCAGGCATTACCAAAAACAAACAAACATGCTTGAAAAGAAAAACTAAGATTTAGAAAGTTTTCAATATTCCTAGTTAGAGAGAATGTCAGTTCTTACAAACGGCCGATATCCAAGTAGCCAGCAGGAGACCAATTGCCTTGTTAAAAATTTTTAATTGCCATATTCCTAGCTTCACTGTTATTGTTTTCCTAAGAAAAGGAAGATAGTTTGTATTTGTGTAGGAACTTACAGTAAAATAATATCTCCCCATCATTTTAACTATTGTTTATTCTATGATATCAATCAATTAACTATATCTAAAAAAAAAAAAAAAAACGCTAAATAAAAAAATTAGGCAACTTCATTATATTTCCCTCAACAGTAAAACTTTAAATCTATCTAATATCTGAGTATCTTTTAACTGGGTAATTTAAACAAAAAAAAAACTCAAAATGATAAAACAAAACCTAACACATGCTATGACACTTACCTTAATAAATGTATCTCCTATAATTTTACGCTTTTCCTCAGGACTCAGAGTCATGCATAGTAGATTGGTGACACGCTTTCTGCCCATTGGATCACTACTGTCAACAGGTATACTTGTCACACCATCGTAGAATTGATGTCTCGCATTTATAACTACAAATGGATAATCAAAAATAAGCTAAAAAATATAAACCTTCATCAAAAACTATATGCTGTATACAGAAATGTTACCACTTGCACCACAAGTTGGTTATGAAGAATGAATGAATGGTACGGTACCCACGATGAGGCTAAGATGGTATGGTTATACATTAAGGAGAGCACAAACAACCTGCAACAGGTACACACCCAACAGCCTTGATCTATATTCTTAACCGATTCAATTCAAAAGGATTCCTTTCCATTACCAATATCTTCAAGTTATTATGAGCAGAATATTTTTCATAAATCAAAAAAGGTAAAATATAATTTGAGAATTACCCTTAAGTTTAAGGCCCAGTTTCCTGAGTGACTGCTCAACTTGTAAGGATTCATTTTTTCTCATGAAACCATTGTCTATATGAACAGCTATTACTTGTTCTTCAGACAATGCTTTATGAAGGAGAGCAGCACAAACTGTTGAATCAACACCACCACTCACCAACATCTGAAATGTAACAAGTTCAATTAAAAATCATAATACAAAAGCCTTGAAAGGATATAAGATAACTTGTGATCAACATTATTTTAATAATCAACACTAGCCATACCATTATGTACATTACCCTAAGGAACTCAAATATATTTTCTAACCATGGTAAAATAAATCTATAACCTCATAACCTAAGTTAAAAGAGCTAAAAGCCGACGCATGGAAATACACAACACAAAAATAAACTGCATCCTTTTGTGTTAAACCACGCAGGCTGTTAAGTAAAAGGTTTTGAACGAGAAGATACTGGACCAAATTGAAAGATTGAAGCTTGAGAAGAATTTGAATTCATGTTCTGAGAAACATTACAAATAAGATAAGCAATGGTAAATTATTACCACTAGGCAAAAATTCCAAGTGAAAGCCAAATCCTGTTTCAATGATGACTGCAGACGTGATTATTTGGTTACGCATGAGGCCTATCATCTTTGGAAGGGTTACAAATCACATTTGACTTGCAATAACTATACTCAGCTAAGAAGTTACTTAAGAGTTTATGCTTCAATTGAAAAGAAATACAATTAAACCATTAAGGAAACCCTTTCTGGTACAAGCCAGGAACGTAAGTGGTGGGCTACCTTTAAATCTGCTCTCTTTGGTGTACACTTAACAGTTTCTCCTTTACTTAAGACAGCTCTGTCATCAACTGTCCAGAGGAGAACGTAACCCTTTTGGCTAATGTGCTTGACAGTAAGCAAAGAAATGAGAAACTAGATATTCCTCGTTTCTGTTTTCCTGAGGCTGAACTAACTAACCAGTGAATTAAAACTATCTACTTGGACCTCAATGCTTATGAAAGTGTAGACTCAAGTGGCATTTTTCTTTTGTTTTTTATAAAGATTGCAGAATTCTTAAATGATAAGTTGTCCGTTATTTTCTGCAAGTCAGCAGGAAAAGGTTATTTTAACACTTGCTGGAGAATTGGTAATGTTACATCAAGTAAACGTGTTTATAGTAGTACTAGCTGATCTGATTACCAACCAATTTCTATAACTCCCCTAAAGTTTTTGAATGTCTTGGCAAGCGTCTAAATGGGTATGCTGAAAGTAATCATGTTACTTCGTTTGCAAGTTGGCTTTCATAAAAGCCTTGAAGATTGTGGTGCCTTTCTTACAATCTCCACTGCTCTACAGAAATCCCTTGATAGTGATCATAAAGTTTGTATGATTGGCCTTGACATTAGTGCCCTTTTTGACCGTGCTGATCATGAGGTCATTGTTTTCTAACTCAAACAGTTGGGAGTAGGTGGGTCTTTTCTAAGCATCATTAACGGGGGTAAGAGAAAGGTTATGAGATGTAAAAGGAGGGATGGTAGTGCTAAATTGAATATCATATTGAATGGTGAATTTGAGGAAGTAGATTAGTTTAAGTACTTGCATCTGTTGTTGCTTCGTATGGTGGAGTGGAAGCAGATGTACGTCAGAGTGAATGAAGTATGTAGTGTTGGGAGCAGTGAACAGAGTGGTAAAGACTAGAGAGTTCGGGATGAATGTAGAGAGTTCTGTATGAGGAAGTGATTGTACCAGCCGTGATGTATGGATTGGAGTTGTGAGAAATGAAAGTGACATTGACAGAAATTGAATATGTTCGAGTTGAAATGTCTGAGGAGTACAGCTGGTGTATCTTGATTAGATAGAGTTAGAAACAAAGTATTAAGGGTGAGAAGTAAGAATGAGTGTGAGAAATTAGCAGCTAGAGTGAGTCTGAATGTGTTTAGGTGGTTTAGCCATGTAGAGAGGATGGAAAATGGTCGTCTGGTGAATAAAGTGATGAATGCAAGAGGAAGGCCAAGGTTTGGGAGGATGGATGGAGTGAAGAAATCTGTAGGTGACAGGACGATACATTGAGAGGGGCAAAAGAGCGTGCTACGAATAGAGATGAATAGCAAGCGATCGTAACGCAGTTGCAATAGGCCCTGGTGCTACCACAGCTCATCTTGGTGACCGTTGAGGTAGTAGCAGTAGGGTTGACAGCATATTGATGCTCCATTTGTGGTGGAAGACGGAGGAGGGTGGGCTGTGGCACTATAGCAGTACCAACCAAACTCGGATGAGTCCCTCGTCAGACAAGGAGAAACAAGACGAAAAATTGGGCCCTCCCTTCTTTTTTTGGCTTCTTTTTAGATGTCGGCTACCTCCCAAACTGAGAGAGATACCATGGTAGATATATAGATATTGCAAAGAGTTGTTGTTGATAAGCACCACAGTAAGTATAGGAATGTGATATCTGGTGTTTCTCAGGGTAGTGTGTTCTTGGCCCATTACTTTTCATACTACTGCATATACAAACATTGTTTGCCTTAGAAAACAAGCTCATCACATATGCAGATGATGCTACTCTTTTTGCATCAATTTCATCACTTGAACGTAGATCTGGCATTGCTGAATCCCCTAATGGAGATCTAGCCAATATTAGTGCATGGTACAAATTATGAGACATGAAGTTGAATCGTAACAAAAATCAAAGTATGACTGTAAGTAGGTAGAAGATGGTTGCTCCTCAACATCCAGATCTTTGCATTCACAATGTTTAACTCTATATGACTGTGTTAGGTGATTCTTGATAGTAAATTAACTTTTAAGAAACACATTTTGGTCTGTTTCTCCTTTAATTTCACAAAAAAGGGATTATTAAAAAAGGCTTTTGAGATTTCAAGAGATCAATCTATTTGGAAGGTATTTAATTCTTTCATTCTGTCTTGTTTAGAGTATTATTCTTCAATCTGGTCTTCCGCTGCTGAATCTCATCTTAATTTGTTGGACAAGAACGAAGTCTACTGAATTTCTTATTCCTGATGTATATATTAATTTCTTGCATCATCATTCAGTTAGTTCTTTATGCATTTGCTTAAGATTTTTCATAACTCTGACCATACTTTGCATTCAGATCTTCCCAAACACTACCATCCTCCACATAATACTACGTAGGCCGTTAATTCCAAGTCATGCCTTCATCATAGGGCTCTTACTACACAGTATTTTCAGTTTTATTCCAGCTGTGACTAGATTTTGGAATGTTCTTCCTAATCAAGCAGTTCAATCGTTGGATCGTCAAGAGTTCAAACTTACAGCGAAGGGTTTTATGCTAGACAGACTGACATAGGTCTCTCTTCATAGTTTTATTAACCGATCTATTTTAATGTTGTTACTGAACTCAAAATACTTTACATTAATTATTCAATATTTCTCATGTAGTTTATCTATTTTCTTATTTACTTTTCTCACCGGGCTATTTTTCCCTGTTGGAGCTCTTGGGCTTGTAGCATCCTGCTTTTCAAACTAGAGTGGCAGCTTGGCTAGTAATACTAAGCTAGATAGCTTATTGTTCAAGAAAGAATGGGTTAGGCCAGAGTACTGTTGGCAGAAGTCTCATTATCAATTATCAATACATTACTTGAGGGAATAAGGACAATTCATTTCATGAAAAAGGAAAACTTCTTGAAATGTTATTTTCATTATAAAATAAATTTTTGAACATACTTACCTGGTGGTTATATATATATAGCTTACGTCCCTGTCGTCACGGCAGAAAAATTCAAAACTCGCGCCAATCGCCGATTGGAAAGCCAGGTGTGCTACATGCGCGCCTTAGCGAGGTACCTATACACCATTCCATGGGTCCTCATATCTTCCATGCTCTAGTCTCTAGAGGGGAGGAGGGAGGGACTTTAAATATATATAACCACCAGGTAAGTACGTTAAAAATTTATTTCATAATGAAAATAATATTTTTTAACACAAGACTTACCTGGTGGTTATATATATAGCTGATTAACATCTTTGGTGGAGGGTTAGAGACAGCCAATATAGTTGGAATTCTGCTTAAGAGTTTAAAATACAAAATAAGCTCAAGGGTTCGTACCTGATAAGGAAGCTGACTTCAATGATACTCTGCCATTATGTCCGCTTTCCTTATGAGATCCAGCGGTCCTCTCAGGGAGCTGAAGATCCCTAGGAGCTGTCAACCGGTGATCACACCTCTCTGTGACAGAGCCTCCTCTAATACCCATTTCCGGGCGCTCTCAAGGAAACAAAATGACCACCTAACCAAGCAATGATTGCGGAAGACTGTCGCAATCTCCACAAGACAACCATAAAAACACCAATTAAATGTTCCAAGAGAAGAAAAGGTATTAGGATTATGGGAATGTAATGTTGGATCCTTCCCCCACCACTGTACCCACCGCTACGAACGGTCCCAGAGTGTATCGGTCCTCGTATAGAGTCTGGACACTTTTCAAATAATGTGAAGCGAACACAGATTTGCTCCTCCAGAAGGTTGTGTCCATAATGCTTTGCAACGAACGATTTTGTTTGAACGCCACTGAGGTTGCCACAGCTCTCACTTCGTGAGTCTTGACCTTTAAAAGACTAAAGTCTGCCTCACTGCAATGCGTATGAGCTTCTTTAATTAAAAGTCTGATAAAGTAAGACAGGGCATTCTTAGACATTTGCAAGGAGGGGTTTTTCACCGAGCACCACAGTGCTTTCGACTTGCCTCTCAAGCTCTTCATTCTGCCTAAGTAAAATTTAAGGGCTCTTACTGGACATAACTCTCTTTCTAACTCATTGACAACCACGTACGCCAGGTGCGAAATCTCAAAGGCCTTAGGCCAAGGGTGGGCAGGGCGCTCATTCTTAGCGAGAAAACCCAACTGCAATGAACAGATCGCTTTGTTGTCCTGAAAACCCACATTTCTACTGAACGCCTGGACTTCACTAACCCTCTTGGCTGTTGCCAGACTAACCAAGAAAAGGGTTTTCATCGTGAGGTCCTTCAGAGATGTAGAGTGCAAGGGTTCAAACCTGTCACTCATCAGGAACTTCAGAACTATATCCAGATTCCAAGCTGGTGAATCCTGGTGATGTTGCTTAGATGTCTCAAAAGACTTAAGCAGTTCCTGTAAGTCTTTATTATTTGATAGGTCCAGCCCTCTGTCTAAAAACAGTTGCTAACATACTCCTCTATCCCTTGATAGTGGATGCAGAAAAAATGAGCTTCCTTCTCAAGAACAAAAGGAAGTGGCAGAAAAAATGCGCTTCCTTCTCAGGAACAAAAGGAAGTCAGCAATCTGAGCTACAGAGGTACTGGAAGAGGAAACAGAGTTGACTCTGCACCATTCCCTGAAAACTCCCCCCCTTGGATTGATAGACTCTGATGGTCGCAGACCTTCTAGCTCTAGCAATCGCTCTAGCTGCCTCCTTCAAAAAGCCTCTAGCTCTTGTGAGTTTTTCAATAGTCTGAAGGCAGTTAGTCAAAGACTTTGGAGACTTTGATGGTGTCTTTCCAAGTGGGGTTGTTTGAGTAAATCTACTCGCAAAGGTAGGCTTCTGGGAGTGTCCACGATCCATTCCAGTACCTCTGTGAACCATTCCCTTGAAGGCCAAAAGGGGGCTATTAATGTTATTCTGGTCCCTTTGCTTGTCACAAACTTTTGTAGGACTTACAGGATCTTGAAAAGCGGAAAAACGTACACATCTAGATTTGACCAATCTAGCAGGAACGCGTCCGTGTGTGCTGCTTCGACATCTGCCACAGGGGAACAATACGTCTCTAGCCTCTTGGTCTTTGAGGTCGCGAAGAGGTCTATGCAAGGGCGACCCCAAAAGTTTCCACAGACTCTTGCACACTTCTAGACAGAGAGTCCACTCTGTGGATAGGACTTGCCCTCTCCTGCTGAGACTGTCTGCCAAAACATTCTTCTCCCCTTGGATGAACCTGGTAATCAGAGTTACTTTTCTTTTCTTTGCCCAGATGAGCAGATTTCTCGCCGTCTCGTAAAGGGAAATCGAGTGAGTTCCTCCTTGTTTGGCAATGTAAGCCAATGCTGTGGTATTGTCGGCATTGACTTGTATTACCTTGTTCCGGACTGACCCTTCGAAGCTCTTCAGGGCCAAAAGGACTGCTAACAGCTCCTTCCGGTTTATGTGGAAGGACTTTTGAAACTCCGTCCACAATCCTGATACTTCCAGTTTACCCAATGTTGCTCCCCACCCCGAGTCCGAGGCGTCGGAACACAACACAAGGTCTGGGCTCTTCAGATCTAATGGGTAGCCTTCCTGGAACTTGACCGGTCGTTCCAACACTGAAGGCAACATTTCATCGATTCCGTAATCGGAATACATACCTTCTCCAAATCCTTCTCCCTGTTCCAGTGAGAATTGAGGTGAAATTGGAGAGGTCGAAGGTTCAGTCTTCCCAGAGAGACGAACTGCTCTAACGAGGAGAGGGTTCCCAACAGGCTCATCCACCACCTCGCAGAACACTTCTGTTCTCCTAGAAACGAATGTACCTTCTGGATGGCTTGTTCTGTCCTTAAGCGAGACGGAAAAGCCCGAAATACTCGATTCCGAATCACTATCCCTAAATAGAGAATCTCTTGTGATAGTGTCAGAAAAGATTTGTCCTCGTTGACCAGAAGACCCAATTCTTTTGTCAACTTCAATGTTGTCTCAAGATCCTTCAGGCAGCGGTCTTGAGATCGAGCTCTTAGAAGCCAATCGTCTAAGAACAGGGAGGCTTTGATGCCTCTTGAATGGAGAATCCTTGCCACATAGAGCATAAGCTTTGTAAAGATTTGTGGGGCGGTGTTGAGGCCGAAACAAAGGGCTCAAAACTGAAAAAAAATCTCCCTGGAATATGAACCTCAGAAAATGCTTGAATCTTGGATGAATCGGGATGTGGAAATAAGCGTCCTGGAGGTCCAGTGAGACCATCCAGTCGCCCTTTCTTACTGCTGTAAGCACTGACTTCGACGTCTCCTTCGAGAACTTTGTCTTTTGGATAAAGTCGTTAAGAGCACTTACATCCAGAACTGGACGCCATCCCACCGAGTTCTTGGAAACCAGGAATAGGCGGTTGTAAAACCCTGGTGACTGCCAATCCTGTACCCTTTCGATAGCCCCCTTCTCCAACAAGAGACACTTGAAGCTGTAATGCTTGCCTCTTTAACTCTTCTCTGTACTTGGGAGAGAGATCCACTGGGGTTAAAATTAAAGGAGGTTGCTTTATAAAGGGAATCTTGTAACCCTCCTTTAAAAGTTGGACTGACCAAAGGTCTGCACCCCTCTTCTCCCATGCCTGCAAGAAGTTGTTAAGTCAGGCTCCTACTACCTGAAGGCGAAAGCAGTCAGACTGCTTCGCCCTGTCCTAGCTCCTCTCTTCTTAGTTCCCCTTCCATCTGATCTGGAGCCTTTAATGGAAGACTTCCCCCGAAAGGGCTGGGAGAACTTTGGAAAAGGAGCAACTTCTTTAGGTTTGCGGCTAAAAAAAGATGACGGTAATACTTTCCTTGCCGTCTTCGAGACTAGGTCTTGGGTGGCCTTCTGTGTTAAAGCGGAAGAAATTTCCCTAATAAGATCCTGTGGGAAAAGGGATGATGACAGTGGAGCGAACAATAATTCAGATTTCTGAAAGGGAGTAACCCCTACAGACAGAAATGAACACAACTGAGCTCTCTTCTTGAGGATGCCTGCTGTAAAAACCGCTGCCGACTCATTCGCCCTGTCTCGCAACGCCTTATCCATGCAGGACATGACATGGATTAAGCCAGGAGTCCCCTTCTTTGAGCATGGTAACCTTCTTGCCCAAGGCCCCTAGAGGCCAATCGAGGAAGTTAAACACCTCGAAGGCTCTAAAGACCCCTTTAAGCAAATGGTTCAATTCAGAGGTGGACCACAGAATCTTGGTCTTCCTCATGGCCGATCTACGGGGAGAGTCTACCAGACTTGAGAAGTCTCCCTGGGCAGAGGCAGGAACTCCCAAGCCGAGAACTTCTCCCGTATCGTACCATATACTGGACCTAGAAGCCAATCTAGTAGGGGGAAACGCGAATGCCGCTTTCCCTTGGTCCTTCTTGGATCCCATCCAGTCTCCCCTGAACTTCATTGCTCGTTTTGACGAACGTAACAGAACCATTCTGGTAAAAGCCGACTTCTTTCGCTTCCCAAGCGTGAATTCCGAAGGAGGCGAACGCGGAGCAATGGGAACAAACGACTCTGGAAATTCATCATGAAAGATCTTCATGAGCTTCTTTAAGTCCACTGAAGGACGAAAAGATTTAGTGTCTTCCTCCTCAGATAACTCCTCAAAAGGCTCATCGACTTCTTCCACTGACAAAGCCTGACGCTCTTCGGAACGCTCGCGGTCCACGCGATCAGAGCTATTTAGTCCTGTATCCTGTTCAATGTCCTGTCTGGAAGCTTGCTGTTCGACAACATGTACAGGAGGACGCTCGATGGGAGGACGCTCGCTTTCTGTAGAACGCTCGATGGGAGAACGCTCGACGTCACGTCCCGGAGGACGCTCGATGAGAGGACGTTCAACATCACGTCCTGGAGGACGCTCGACCTCATGTCCTAGAGGACGTTCGACTTTACGACCAGAAGGACGCTCAACGTCCTACCTAGCCAAAGACGAACGCTAAGAGGACGCTCGGCATCGCGCC
This sequence comes from Palaemon carinicauda, assembly GCF_036898095.1. NCBI lineage: Eukaryota > Metazoa > Arthropoda > Malacostraca > Decapoda > Palaemonidae > Palaemon > Palaemon carinicauda. Next base: position 82,498,852 of record NC_090732.1, on the reverse strand, counting down.
TTGCTGCACGCTCGAAAAGATGTGTAGTAGGACGCTCACTGCCACTACTAAGAGAACGAAAAGCATCTCGTTTAGGAGGATGCTCGACTTCCTGAAAGGCAGGACGTTCAACCTCGTGAGTAGGGCGTTCAACGTCATGTTCATTACGACATCGAACGCTACACGTTCATCAACAAGCGGTTCCCGCATCACTGCCTTGTGCCGCTTGGTGTTAAGAGAGGAAGCTTCCGTAGTCTGACAGTTTTTCATGAACGATGAAAGCCTCTGCTGCATTTCTTGCAATATATTAAAATTAGAATCTGTTTGTGAAAAGTTAATCGCAGGTTCGTTCTCTACACCGCTCACCGACCACTTAGAGCGTTCAGCGGGTGAGATCCAATCTGAAGGAGGCGGAGGAGCATGAATCGAGGTCATGCCCGGCTCAGACAACTGTTCCACAATAGGACGATCCTCTCCAGAATTTAACCTCCTGGCAGGAGGCTCAGAAGGTGAACTTTCTTCGGTAGAAGGAAAGTGTTCAGGACTGCTCCAATGACTACAGCCTGCTTGCAATGTCCTGGAAGGACGCTGGTCAAATTTCCTCTTAAGAGGTCTGGACACTTGATGCCAGACTCTTTTAGAAATATCATCATCTGATGACGAACAAAACTCTTTAACCTCACCTTTCCTATGGTGAGGGTGGACGTCCTGGGAAACGTCAACAGGAACGCTCGAGGGGACGTCTGCTCGGGAGCTAAAGCCTCTCGCTTCCTTTCGTCTTTCAACATTCCTTCTCCCAGGGGTTGGGGAGCTTGGAAGAGGTCTAGGACTAGTAGAACGACAACCCCGAGCAGGAGCACCCTCCACAGCACTAATAACACTCACTATACCTCTTGCACTTTCACTTTTCAGCTGTTTAACGTCAGACATTAACTGCGTTCTATCCGCAGCGATAAACTCTACCTTCGCACCTGCCTGAATAGCCAACATCATATCTTTAAGTGTTGGTTCATCAGCGGTACTCGTAGTGGGATCAGGAACTACCACTACGGGGGAAGAAATAGGTTCAGTGATATTAGAAGGGGAAAAATCTCTAGAAGAGTGAGAAGAACTACGTCTTACCCTATCTCTAACTAACTTTCGCATATAGCGATCAAATTCAACCGACTCATGATCCGATAAAACAAGGCATTCGCTACACCTATTATCAAGTTCACAAACTTTACCTCTACATTTCACACATATTGAATGGGGGATCAATGGAGGCCTTTGATAATCGGGTCTTACACCCACAAGCGCACACCCTAAGACTTCCAGAGAGGGTGGCCATTTTGAAAATTGTTAAAGAGAACAAAAAACAAGCAAGGGTCAAAATATCAATATCCAAACAAATAACTAGTATCCAAATGAAAATCCAATCAAGCGAGAGTCATAAAACCAGAATTATTGTACTTCACGAAAAGGACGGCAATAATCGGCAAAAAAGCGAGGAGAAATCCAACCAATGTCGCCGCTAGCGCCAGCAGGGAAGATTTGAGGACCCATGGAATGATGTATATGTACCTCACTAGAGGCGCACATGTAGCACACCTGGCTTTCCAATCGGCGAGAGTTTTGAATTTTTCTGCCGTGACGTCAGGGACGTAAGCTATACAGTATATATAACCACCAGGTGAGCCCTGTGTTTAAAAAAAAAAAAAAAAAAACAGTAATCTGAGATTTTGGTCCACCAATCTTCCCTAATATCAGACTGTTCATTCCCTCTTTGAACACCAATTTCTACTTTGTCCCCCAGATCAACAAGAATAGGCTGATCCAAACTTTCCCCTTATATACTGTCTTTTTTTTCTCTTATGCTTTGACTTCCTATCAGAAACTCTTCACGACTAACTTGACATTACCACTTCAGGATAACCTGTGCAGTCAAAACATATACGCTTTAAATAAAATTTCTGACCTCATCACGAAACAAAAGGAATGCAGATCTTTATCTTATAAAAGAAGCTTCTTCATGGAACCTTTAGGGCACAACAAAATTTCAAATCCTGCAGAAGACATACTTTTATATTCCACTTTACATACAAAATAAAAAATGGAAATTTTATGATAAAACAAAGTTATATGAATACTTACCCGGCAGTTATATACATATAGCTATAGTCTCTGACATCCAGCAGAATTTTTCAAAACTCGTGGCAACCGCCATGTGGTGGTTGTGCGGTTAGGTGGTTAACAACCCTTACAGGGTGGTACCTGGAATCATCCCATTTTCTGTTCCTCAGATCATCTTTGCCCCACCTGTCTCATGAGGGGAGGAGGGTGGGACTTAAAATATATATATAACTGACAGGTAAGTATTCATAAAACTTTGTTTTATCATAAAAACTCCATTTTTATGAATATAACTTACCTGGCAGTTAAATATATATAGCTGATTCACACATTTGGAGGAGGGTGACAGACAGCTAACATCATTGGGAAAACAACAATAAGTTGTAGGATAAAACACCTTGATTTCATACCTGCTAAGGTAGCTGACTTCGAAGGTTCCTGCCTCTTGAGTCGCTTTCCCTTAGGAGTATCAGCCAGGTGTGGACCTGTCATGCTGAAACAACTCAATCGAGTCTGTCAAACTGGGTGAGACCAACAACTTGACTAGACTTCAGCACTACCTATGCCCCTTTTTAAAAACTGCAACCTTACTCAAACTAACCACCTAACCTTGCAGAATAGATATTACTATCTAGCTAGACTGAGGGCACTGTACCATCAGTCAGAGTCCTCAGACAACCATAAAAACCAAACCCCAAACACAGGCATACTAAAGTTAAGGTTGAGGGGAGGTAGTAACTCCTTTGCCCAATACAGAAGCAGTAGCTACGTATGGGCCCAAGGTATTACACCTTTCATAATCAACTCTTACCTCTCTGAGGTAATGAGAGGCGAACACAGAGTTGCTTCTCCAGAACGTTGCGTCCATAATCTGTCTAACTGACATATTCTTGCGATATGCCAGTGAAGTAGCAATGGCTCTCACCTCATGAGCTTTTATTTTTAAAAGACCGAAGTTCTCTTCCTCACACATGAGGTGAGCTTCTCTTATGTCTCCCTCAAGAAAAATGACAATGCATTCTTTGAGAGGGGCTTTAGCGGATCTTTCACTGAGCACCATAAAGCATTGGATACACCTCTAACATTCTTAGTCCGAGATAAATAAGCCCTTACGGCTCTAACTGGGCAGAGGAGCCTCTCTTGCTCTTGACCCACAACATTAGTGAGGTTAGAAACCTCAAACATCCTCGGCCAGGGTTTAGATGGATTCTCGTTCTTAGCGAGGAAGTCTATCCTCAAGGCACATACTGCTCCATCCTGGTTAAAGCCCACCTGTTTCTAAATAGCGTGAACCTCGCTGACCCTTTTTGCTGTGGCCAGAGCCATTAGGAAGAGGGTTTTCTTAGTAGCATCTCTAAGGGACGCTTGTGAGATGGGTTCGAATTTCTTGCTGCATTGGAACCTCAGAACCACATCCAAATTCCAAGCTGGGGGTCTAAACTGAGCCTGCTTACTTGCATCAAAAGACTTCAAGAGATCTTGCAAGTCTTTATCCTGAGTTAAGTCTATGCCTCTGTGCCTACAGACAGCAGAAAGCATACTCCTGTACCGTTTAATAGTGGATACAGCCAGTTTAGAGTCTTGTCTGAGGGACAACAAAAAATCCGCTATTTGGCTAACAGAGGTAGTGGTTGAGGAAACTTTATGCTGCTTACACCAAGCTCTAAAGGTTTCCCACTTCGATTGGTAGACACTTTGCGAAGAGACCCTCCTCGCTCTGGCGATAGCTCTTGCAGCTTGCACAGAAAAGCCTCTCGCTCTGACAAGCTTCTCGATAGTCTGAAGGCAGTCAGTCATAGAGCGAGGGGGTTTTGATGATACCTCTCGAAGTGGGGCTGTTTGAGAAGCTTTGGACTTGGAGGAAGGCTTCTTGGAAAGTCCAATAACATGTCCAACACCTCTGTGAACCATTCTCTTGCTGGCCAGAATGGAGCTACCAGGATCATTCTTCCTGATTCGAGGAGAGCGAATTTCCTAACTACCAGATTGATGATCTTGAAAGGGGGGACCGCATAGGTGTCCATCCCCGTCCAGTCCATCAAGAAGGCATCTACTGCTATTGCCTCCTCGTCCGGGACTAGGGAGCAGTAGTTGGGGATCCTTTTGTTTTGGTTGGAGGCGAAGAGGTCTATTAAAGGCCTCCCCCATAACTTCCACAGACTCTGACAGACCTGATGGTTGAGGGTCCACTCCGTGGGAAGAACTTGCCCTTTCCTGCTGAGTATGTCTGCTCTTACATTCTTCTGTCCCTGCACGAATCTTGTTAGAAGTTCTACGTTGTTCTCCTTCGACCACAGAAGGAGCTCTTTTGCTGTTTCGAACAAAGACATTGAGTGAGTTCCCCCTTGCTTTCTGATGTAAGCCAAAGCCGTGGTGTTGTCCGAATTGACCTCCACTATCCTCCCCGACACGGAGTCTTTAAAGGCCTTCAGTCCTAACAGAATGGCCATCAACTCCTTCCTGTTGATGTGCTACCCGGCTTGCTCCTTTCCCCAAGAGCCTGAGACCTCCTTGCTTCCCATTGTTTCTCCCCATCCTGACTCCGAAGCGTCAGAGAACAACACTAGGTCTGGGTTCTTCCTGAACAGGGAGACTCCTTCCCCTAAAATAGCTGGATCCAGCCACCAAATCAGATGACTCTTGATTTCTGCTGGAATGAGGAAGGAAAAGGAGTCCTCCTGAATCTTCCTGTCCCACACCCTTGATAAGAAGTGTTGAAGAGGTCTGAGGTGCAGTCTTCCCAGAGAGACAAACTGTTCGGGCGAGGAGAGGGTTCCCAGCAAACTCATCCAATCCCTCGCCGAGCACTTCTCTTTCCAGGAATTCCTGAACCTTCCCGAGGCACCTGGTCTGCCTTTCTTGGGAGGGAGAAGCCAGAAAACGAACCGAGTCCAGAACTATCCCCAAATAAAGAATTGTCTAACTCGGTTCGGTCTGTTACTTCTCCTTGTTGATGACAAGACCCAGTTCCTGAGCCATCATAAAAGTCTTGCGTAGGTCCAGACATTTCTCCTTCGACCGGGATCTTATCAACCAGTCGTCCAGATATAGAGATACTCTTATCCCCTCTTGGTGAAGCCATCCTGCCATGTTCGCCATTACCCTGGTGAAGACTTGAGGAGCAGTGCTGAGACCGAAGCAAAGAGCCTTGAACTGGAAACACTTGTCCTGGATCATAAATCTTAGGTACTTCCTCGAAGTCGGATGGATGGGGATGTGAAAGTAAGCGTCCTGTAACTCCAGACACACCATCTAGTCCCCTGGACGTACCGATGCCAGCACCGACTAAGTCATCTCCATGGTAAATTTTGTCTTTTCCACAAAGACATTCAGAGCGCTGACATCTAGAACTGGTCTCCATCCACCCGAGCTCTTGGGTACCAGAAACAGGCAATCGTAGAAACCTAGGGAAGATAGTTCCAGAACTGGCGCTATCGCTCCCTTCTCCAGCATCTGGTTTACCAGATCCAGTAGAGCTTCTTGTTTCCCGATGTCCAAGTACTGCGCCACCAAGGCTAGAGGTGTAATTGAAAGCAGAGGCTTCTTCAAGAGGGGGATCTTGTATCTCTCCTTGATGACCGAGAGGGACCAGGCGTCCGCCCCTCTTTTCTTCCAAGCCTGCCAAAAAAGTGACAGTCTTGCTCCTACCGCTGTTCGGAGGACTTGAGCTTCATCTCCCGGAGCGGGACCTGAACGAACCAGTATTCGTTCTACCGCCTGTCTCTTGCCTTCTTCCCCTGAAGTCTGTTCTCGTCGGAGCTCTACCTCGAAAGGGCTGCTGAAGCTTCCTCTCCTCTCTCTTTAATGACGAAGGAACCACTTGTAAAGGCTTCCTTGCAGAGCGTGACAGGAGGTATTGTGTGGCCGCAAAAGGGTAATGTCCCTGACAAGGGACTCAGGAAAAAGGTGCTCCGAGAGAGGGGCGTAAAGGAGCCCGGCTTTCTGCACGACTATAACTGCTCTAGAAGTGAAGGAACATATAAGGGCCCTCTTCTTTAAAACTCCTGCAGAAAATAGGGAAGCCAAGTCATTTGACCCATCCCTAAGAGCCTTGTCCATGCAGGCCATAACACTAGCAAGGTCTTCTGTATCTTCCAACCGTTCTGTTTTCCCGGCCAGCGTAACCAGAGACCAGTCCAAAAAACTGAAAACTTCGAAGGCTCGGAAAATTCCCTTGACGAGGTGGTCAAGCTCAGACATAGACCACATTACCTTCGCCGAGTTAAGGGCATGTCTTCTGGAAGAGTCAACAATGCCAGAGAAGTCTCCCTGGGAGGAGGCAGGCACTCCCAGGTCGAGAGCTTCTCCAGTCTCATACCACATGCCCGCCTTAGACGCAAGTCTAGCTGGTGGAAATGAGGTGGTCTTGACCGCTTGCCTACAATCCTTCAGCCAGTCATCCACTCTAGCGAGAACCTTCCTAGCCAAGATGGACAGCTTCATTTTGATGAAAGCCGACAGCTTTTTGGCCTTCTTCCTGCTAAACTGCGACTGAGGAGAACGAGGAACAGCAGGTTAAAACTCCTCCCCATAAAGCTCAAGGAGGGAGCGAGAGAGAACCTTATAATCTGCAGCCGCGTTAGCAGGCTCTTGCCCTACTTCCAACTCAGTCTCTCTTTGGGCTGCAGGAACTAAGTCTGAGGTTGCTTTAACAAGCCAATCAGTTTCCAATTGCTCATCTGCATCCGAGAAAAGCAAATCGTCGGATGCGTCCTGTTGGCGCGGGCTGAATGCGACCTGACACCGAGGAACGCGTGCGTCCTGGCGGCATCCTGGCGCCACGCGCTGGAGGTGTCCTGTCGCACAATAGAAGTGTCCTTAAGGCGGGAGGAGGATGCGTCCTGGCGCCGAGAGCTGGAAGCGTCCTTGCGACGAAAGCTGCATGTGTCCTGGCGTTGTGAAGCGGAAGCGTTCCGGAGAGGCAGGCTGGAAGCCTCCTGGCGTTGCGAGCGAGAGACGGAAGCGTCCTGACGACGAGAATCGTAAGCGTTCTGGCAGCATGTCGAGGAAGAAGCAGCGCGGTATCGCGCGCTTGACGAATCGCACCGCTGTTCCCTGGGAGAGGAGTGACACCGTTTGTCCTGTAAGGGAGAGGTACTCCGTTCCCTCTTAGAGGCCGATTTCTTAATCGGTAAAGTGTCGTCCTTACGCCTGCTCGACTGCTATCAATGTGGATGTCATGAGATTCAGGTAATAAAAGTTTGTGGCAGGCATAACAACTTTAATTTGTGTTCCATTTACCGGAATCCACACACGGATGATTCTATCTTCGATTGTCTTCTTACCATTATGGCTAAGATACAAGATGATGATAGGCTTCTTTTGTCTTTGTTGGTGATTTTAATGCTCACCATAGGGAGTGGTTAAGTTTTATCTCTCCTACCGATCACCATGGCTTAAGAGCTTTAGACTTTGCCTTGGAATCAGGCTGTGAGCAAATCATAAATGAACCTACTCACAGGTCTGGTAATTGCTTGGACCTCGTATACACCGACTCCCCTGGTGTTATAACTAGTAAGGTTGGTTCTCCAGTTGGGACATCTGATCATGCCTTGATTTCATTAGTAGTGAAGAATGAGCAGCCTGTCCCTGATATATCACACTCTTGTAAAATTTATATGAAATCCCGAGCAGACTGGAATGGGATTTTGGATGATCTTTTGTGCTTGAATTGGTCACAATCATATAGTAGTGTAGATCCTGTTGTCCTTTTGAATGAGAATCTAGTCAACATCATTGATAGGCGTATCCCTTCTCGTGTGCTAAGGTACCGAGTGAAGGACAACCCGTGGTTCAAAGATGATTATAGACGTGCTTATTTGGAGAAGCAGGAGGCCTATCATCTTTGGAAGGGTAACAGATCAGATTTGACCTGGAACAACTATACTCAGCTTCGAGCTTTTGCTCAGAGTTTATGCCGCAACTGAAAAGGAGTACAATTTAACCATAAAAGAAACCCTTTCTAGTACAACTCAGGAATAAAAATGGTGGTCTACCCTTAAATCTGCACTCTTTGGTGTAGATGCAACCGTTCCTCATTTACTTAAACCAGATGGCTCAGTCACTCACTGTCTAAAGGAAAAGGCAACCCTGTTGGCTGATGTTTTTGACAGTAACAGAGTAATGAAAAACTTGAACTTCCTTATTCATGTTTTCCTGAGGCTAAACTAATTAGTTTAGCGTTTCGATCTCGTGAGCTTAAAGCTCTGTTGATGGACCTTGATGCTTATGGAGGTGTAGACCCAAATTTTTCCTTTGCTTTTTATACAGACAGCAGATTTCTTAGCTCCAAAGTTATCTGTTATTTTGCGCAAGTTAGCAAGAAGAGGAGCTTTTAGCACTTGTTGGAAAATTGGTAATGATTACCGCCCAATTTCCATAACTCCCCATTATCTAAAGTTTTTGAACGTCTTCTGGCAAAACGTCTTAATAGGTTTGCTGAAGGAAATCATCTATTCCCTAGTTTGCAATTTGGTTTTCGTAAAGGCCTTGGAGCAATATGATGCCCTTCTCAAAATCTGCAATGCTGTACAGAAATCCCTTGATTGTGGTCAGGAACTTCGTATGATTGGCCTTGATTTTAGTGCTGCCTTTGACCGAGTTAATCATGAGGCCCTTGTTTTCAAACTCAAACAGTTGGGAGTGGGTGGGTCGTTTCTTAGCATTATTATTGATTTTTTAAGTAATAGATCTCAAAGAGTTGTTGTTGATGGGCACCATAGTGAGTATAAGAATGTGATATCCGGTGTTCCACAGGGTAGTGTTCTTGGCCCATTGCTTTTCATGCTATATAAACATGACATGTGGTTTGACCTAGAAAACAAGCTTGTTGCATATGCAGATGATGCTACTCTCTTTGCATCAATTCCATCCCCTGAATGTAGATCTGGGGTTGGTGAATCCCTCAATAGAGATTTAGCTAAAATTAGTGCATGGTGCAAATTATGGGGTATGAAGTTGAATCCTAACAAAACTCAAAGTATGATTGTAAGGAGGTCAAGGACGGTGGCTCCTCAACATCCGGATCTCAGTATTGATAATGTTTCTTTAAATTTGTATGACTCTCTTAAAATTTAGGCGTGATTCTCGACAGCAAATTTACTTTTGAGAAACACATTAGGTCTGTGTCTTCTTCAATTGCACAAAAAATTGGCTTATTGAGAAAGTCTTTCAAGATTTTCGGTGATCAATCTATTCTGAAGAAATTTTAATTCTTTCATTCTACCTTGTTTTGAGTATTGTTCTCCTGTTTGGTGTTGAGCTGCTGATTCTCATCTTAATTTGTTGGACAGAAATTTACGGTCTATTAAATTTCTTATTCCTGATCTAGATATTAATCTTTGGCACCGTCGTTCAATTAGTTCTTTATGCATGTTGCATAAGATTTTTCATAACTCTGACCATCCTTTACATTCAGATCTCCCCGGACAATTCTATCCTGTTCGTAATACTAGGCAGGCAGTTAATTC
>NC_090732.1:82434292-82484292 GCF_036898095.1 Palaemon carinicauda | reverse complement strand
TTCAGCATTATGAAGCTTCATCTGTGGTGGATAATGTGGGAGGGTGGGCTGTGACACCCTAGCAGTACCAGCTGAACTCGGTTGAGTCCCTTGTTAGGCTGGGAGGAACGTAGAGAGTAGAGGTCCCCTTTTTGTTTTTGTTTCTTTGTTGATGTCGGCTACCCCCCAAAGTTGGGGGTCTTCTGAGGTCTTCCTTTAAATATAAATATGGTATTTTCATTTTAAAATATTTTTAAACATATTTACCTGGTAGTTACTTATATATAGCTTAATCCCACAGATTCGTCACGCGCACGGCAGAAATTCAAAATTTGCGGCAATCGCCAACAGGTGGGCAGGTGATCATACCTGTGCGCCCTCTAACCAGGTACCTGGAACCATTCCCATTTATCCTCAAGAATTCCATGCCCCTGTTTTCAGAGGGGAGGAGGGAGGGACCTTTTATATATGTAACTACCAGGTAAGTATATTTAAAAACTTATTTTAAAATGAAAATATCATTTTTAAATATGTAACTTCCCTGGTAGTTACAAGTATATAGCTGATTGACACCATTGGTGGTGGGTTAGAAAACCGCAACCCCGTCAGGAATTCGTATTATTATCAATTGCTACAAATTAGCTGTACCAATAATCTGGTTCTTACCTGATAAGGAAGCTGGCTTCATAGTCATCCTGCCTCATTTGCCTGCATTCCTTGAAAGAGCCAGCGATCGATCCACCCAGGGGGCTGTAAAAGTCTCTGTGGGGCTGCCACACAGTCCTTGACCTTAACATGGCTAGACCATCACCCTTGCTATCCTGGCATAGCCATGGACAGTGATCTGACCACCCGACCCAAAAATACACACACCATAAAAACTAACTACGACTTGCATCCCAGACTGTGGAAGGCTGCAATAACCTTCACAGACAACCTGTGATACCAAGTTCAAGAAAAAAAGGCAAGGGTATATAATACAAGGTTATAGGTTAGAGGCAGTAGTACCTTCTCCAACTACGACGCCAGAGGCAACATACGGACCCAGGGAACAACAATCCTCATATTGGGTCTGTACCTCTTTAAGGTAACAATCTGCGAAGATTGATTTACTTCGCCAGAATGTCGCCTCCAAAATTGATTTCATCGACTTATTGTGTCTATAAGCCATAGAAGTCGCCACAGCTCTTACTTCATGTGGTTTGACCTTAAGGATTGGAAAGCTTTTCTCGTCACAGTTCTGGTGAGCTTCCCTTATTAAATCCCTAATAAAGAATGCCAGAGCATTCTTTGATAAAGGTAACGAAGGCTTCTTTACCGAGCACCAGAGGTTGTATCTGCCTGTCCTCTCAGGTTTTTGGTCCTCTGCAGATAAAATTTTAGGGCTCTCACTGGACAAAGGCCTCTCTCCTTTTCCCGTCCTACTAAGTGAGATAACCCTGGAATGGTAAAGGATCTGGGGCATGGTCGCGAAGGATTCTCGTTCCTGGCGAGAAAACCTAGCTGTAGAGAGCAAATTGCATTATCTCCATTTAAGCCCTCTTTTTGCTAATGGCTTGCAATTCTCCTATTCTCTTGGCAGTAGCCAATGCAACCAGGAATAGGGTCTTCTTAGTAAGATCCTTCCATGAAGCCTTGTCGAGAGGTTCAAACCTGCTCGAGGTCAAAAACATCAGGACTATATCCAAGTTCCAAGAGGGGGTTGGATTGTCCTTCCTCTTAACGGTCTCAAAAGATCTTATGGGGTCCAAGAGATCCTTGTCTCCTGACATGTCAATATGTCTGTGATGGAAGACGGAGGCTAGCATGCTGCGGTATCCCTTGATGGTCAATACTGCCAGCATCTCTTTTGTTCGTAAATGCAACAAAATCTGCCAGTTGAGTTTAGAGAGATACTGGAAGAGGAAAAGTTGTTAATCCTGCACCATTCTCTAAACACGTCCCACTTAGATTGGTACACCTTAATTGTGGACGTCCTCCTAGCTCTCGCAATAGCTCTTGCAGCTTCCCTCGAAAAGCCCTTCACTCTTGCCAGCTTTTCGATATTCGAAAGGCAGTTAGATTGAGAGCGAGATTTTGATGGTATCTCTCTATGTGTGGCTATTTGAGTAGATCGTTCCGACACGGTAACGTTCTGGGGGTGTCTACTAGCCACTCCATCACTTCTGCGATCCAAGGTCTCCTGGGCCAAACTGGAGCTATCAGGGTCATGCGGGCATTGCTCGACTCTCCGAACTTTTTCAAGACTCTGTGTAGGATCTTGAATGGGGGAAAGGCATACATGTCTAGTCCTTCCCACTCCATGAGGAAGGCGTCCACTGCCACTGCTTCCTGGTCTGGGACTGGACAGCAATAAACTGGTAACCTCTTTGTTTTCTGGGTCACGAAGAGGTCTATTGACGGTTCTCCCCACAGATTCCAAAGCCTGCTGCACACCTCGTGATGTAGGGTCCAGTCTGTCACGAGAACCTGTCTTCCTCTGCTGAGAAGATCCGCTCTGACATTCTTCTCCCCTTCTATGAAGCGTGTTATCAGTTATATTTCTCGCTTTCGCCCACAGTAGGAGATCTTTTGCTGCCTCGTAAAGGGAATCTGAACGAGTGCCTCCCTGTTTTCTGATGTAGGCCAACGCTGTGGTGTTGTCTGCGTTGACCTAAACTAACTTGCCCTGGACTTGCGAGGGAGCGTCAAGTATGTGTCCAGCCTGCTGCGGGGAAGAGTCCTGCTCGCATGCGTACAGCATGCTGCGAGGGAGCGTCAAGATCCTTGCCGCCTCCCGTAACGCGTCCAGATATCTGCGAGGGAGCGTCCATGAGCGCTGCAGCTTGCCGAGAGTCCGCGTCTCGCTCCGATCTTATTCTTTTCCTTGGTCTGTTGACGTCCTTAGGTTCCTTCTTGCGAGCTTGCTCTGTTTGCGACTTATAAACATCAAACAGGGACGCAATGGACCGTTGAAACTCTGACAGGCATGCTGCTTGCGGTGCGTCCTCCATGCATCCAGTCTGCTGCGAGGGAGCATCACGATCCTTGTCGCTTCCTGAAATGCGCCCCGATCGCTGCAAGGGAGCATCCAAAGTTTCGGAAACCCTTGCTGGGGTCTTCTGACGAAGAGGAGGTGAAGTCCCTTGCGACATCTCCCAATCCGGGGGTGGGGGAGAAGCGTGAACCGATGTAAAGTGCATGTCTTCTTCCTCCAACGAACTATGCGTCCTACACAACTGTTTAGGCACGGACACGTCGTCGTCTTCCGACAGGAAGATTTCCGGAGAGCTCCAATTGCTACACGAGGGTTGCTGGAACATAACGGGGGACCTATGTCTCTAGGTCTTGCGTCCTCCGAAGAAGACGAACACTTCCTCATCTCGCCTTTCCTGCCGGGAGGGGGAGCGTCCTGGGATGCGTCAACAGGATCGCTCGAGGGGACATCCGTTCTCTGTTCGACGTCTCTTACCTCCTTTAGCCTGTCGACTTTCCTTCTCCCAGGGGTTGGGGAGTATGGAAGAGGTCCAGCCAAAATCGGTAGAGTCCCTTGTCAGGCTGGGAGGAACGTAGAGAGGAGAGGTCCCCTTTTTAGTTTCATTTGTTTGATGTCAGCTAACCCCCAAAATTGGGGGAAATGCCTTGGTATATGTATGTGATGAAACAAAGGTAATAAAATTAGTTATCTATGAAAAAGAAATAAAGTACTGAAGAAAATTTTAGTAAATACTGTATGTATTTGTTAACTCCAAAGTTGAGAATGGGTAGGTCGTTTCTTAGCATTATCATTGGATTTTTCAGTAACAGATCGCAGAGTTGTTGTTGATGTGCACCATAGCGTATACAGTATAGGAATGTGATAGTCCGGTGTTCCACAGGGTAGTGTTCCTGGCCCATTACTTTTCATACTATATACACATGGCATGTGGTTTGGCCTAGAAAACAAGCTTGTTGCATATGCAGATGAAGCTACTCTCTTTACATCAATTCCATCTCCTGAATGTACATCTCTTAATAGAGATCTAGCTAAAATTACTGAATGGTGCAAATTACAGGGCATGAAGTTGAATCCTAACAAAACTCAAATTATGATTTTAAGTAGGTCAAGGACAGTGGCTCCTCAACATATGCATCTCAGCATTGATAATATTTCTTTAACTCTGCGACTCCTTTAAAACTTTAGGTGTGATTCTTGACAGCAAATTTACTTTTGAAAAACTCATTAAGTCTGTGTCTTCTTTAATCGCACAAAAAATTGGCTTGATGAGAAAGTCTTTTAAAATTTTAGGTGGTCAATCTATTCTAAAGAAGTGTTTTAATTCTTTCATTTCTTTTCCTTCATTTCAAGTCTTATCCTACTGTCTGGTCTTCAGCTACTGATTCTCATCTTAATTTGTTGAACAGGAATTTACAGTCTACTAAATTTCTTATTCCTGATATAATATTAATCTCTGGGACCGTTGTTCAATTAGTTTTTAATGCATGTTGCGTAAGATTTTTCATAATTCTGATCATCCTTTACATTCAAATCTTCCCGGACAGTTCCATTCTGTTTGTATTACTAGACATGCAGTTAATTCTAAAAGTCAGGCCTTCTCCATCATGAGGCTTAACACTACACAGGATTCTAAGAGTTTTATTCCAGCTGTGACCAAGTTGTGGAACGATCTTACTAAACAGGTAGTAGATTAGATAGAACTTCAAACTTGCAAATTCTTCATGTTGAACAGGCTGATATAAGTCTTTTTATAGTTTAAATATGAAACATGTTTTGATGTTGTTACTGTTTTTAAAACATCTTACCTTAATTGTTCATTATTTCTCATATCGTTTATTTATTTCATTTTCTTTCCTCACCGGGCTATTTTCCCTGTTGAAGCCCTTGGGATTATAGCATCTTGCTTTTTGAGCTAGGGTTGTAGCTTAGCTAGTAATAATAATAAAGGATGGAACAACTCTTGGGACAATCTCAATGAAGTGGACAGCTTTGAGACATGTAATAGAATGAGCTGGGTATTCTGTAGTTGTTACCCCCAATTAGTAGTTCACAAGTGTGCATGAGCAGACAATCCCTAACATCCTTTCCGCATCTTTTATCTTCAAAAATTTCAGAATTGACATGTCTGGGAACATTGCAACCAGAATTTGTACCTGATAATATGATTGCAGAATTTGCTAAGAACAATGAGAAGAGTATGAAGAAATCTATACAATACTTACCAGAACTTTATTAGATCCTACTTGTTCCTTAATGTAATTTATACATTGTAGTTCTCTGCTTTGAAGTGTAAAGGTTCCAGAGAGGCCACTTATTTCATATAAAAAGTTTCTCATCATTGTAGTTCCCTGCTCAGTGAGATCTACCTGTATGAAAAAAAAAAAAATCTTTAAACTTGGCAGTGATAAATAATGCATGTGCAGACTTATTCCTAACCCACAATAGTGCCAGTGCATCTATCTGTTTGATTAAAACCAAACTACCCGAGGACAACCCACTCCCTGATATGAAAATAAGGTCTCTGTTTAATCAACTTTTGCCCCAAGGTAGCACAACAACTTAATGGACCTCAAGTAATTGTATTTCAGTACTAAAACTATTAATACGCAAACCTGATGCTAAAGCAAACACAACCAATTTTGGCTTGTCTGAACCTGTCAGTTCCAAGTCCTTTATTTCTATTGTTCCTCACTCTGTATCATGCCTCTTACTTGGACATAGTTTGCATTATAAAAACTCTAAGTGAAGTGATATTTTGCCATGTTTTCAAAATTCTAAAATACAATAATGTGCTGAGAGATTAAGTAAATTATGAGCATACTTTTCTTTTCAAAGTGAAAGGCATCATCCTTTGTTCAACTTGTGTGCACGAGTTATGAAATCTTAAAACCTGTGGTCAAAAGAAGTGTATTTGCTCTTATATGTGCTATTGAATAGCTAATTAGTGTTGCCTGTACTTTAAAATTAATGATCTTACAATAAATGTTTTATGGGTGTCGTGTTTCCAAAATCTAAAATAACGCAGTATATTGTTATCTTCAAGATAAGATTACTGAAATACACCCAAAGTCATAAACTCATGAATCTGAAAATTTTGAGGTGACAAAATTTCCTTAGTTGACAGATTTCCCAAGCATGACCACTGTTAGTTTAAGTTTGGATGATCAAATATGTAGTGAGTGTTCGACAGCCAATACTTACCTGCATTCTTTGCATAAAGGAACTATGTCCCGTGGGTTATTCAACGCATAACCAAGGGTCACATGGGTGAGACTGATTTGAAAATGAGACAGGACTTCAAAATTACTTCTTAAACACAATCTTCATTTTCGTTTATGCCTACATTGGCAGGGATTGACCATATTGAAATTTGTCCATTACTTCATATAATTCATCTAATGAAACTTTATTTGTTGTACCAGATAATTTTTGGCCGATGAATTTGAGGGGGATTCAATAGCATTTCTATTCACATGATATTCACTGCTGAATATATTGTACACAGTTCTGCTGTTTTACCAGAAATGTTTGGTGGAGAAAAATAGAAAATTTTTTAAGAGCGATACGACAGTAGATCCTACATTTGATGATGATTTAGAACCATCAGTATAAATTACATGAATAAAGGATGCCTTCATTGAAAAAGATTATTTCAAATTGCTGCTATTACGGTATAAAATTTTGCTATACGTACACAAATTTGGAAGTGATTCGCATTTTTCCTAACTATAAAATACGGAATTCTTTACTATGGATATATGTTTCAGCATAAGGTGTCAACATCCCTATGCTAGTTTGTGGGGGTTGCGGGGTGGCAGCAGGACTCCTGGCGGGGAGGGGGGGGTGTTAAGGTGATGGTGGGACAAATATGCGTAAAGAACTCAAGTTAGTATACTGTAATTAGGAAAAATACAAATTACTTATAAATTTGCCATTTGTTTCAACACAAACACTAACCCTCATTCTTTGGTATGGAGTCTATTCTTTGCTATGGAGACTCACCATTAGGTGGGTGGAAGTCTAAATTCTAACTGGCTGGAAACATTGACCCGGGATACAAGTCATGAGAGGAGTATCCTGATATCTTGTGAACCCTAAGCCTGTCAATGCTCGAGAGTTTGACGGCCTAAGCAATCTTGGCGAGCGAGTGGAAGAGAGCACTGACTTTACTAGGTAAATATAAGGAGTAAGATCACTCATACTTAAACCTGGATATTGCCCAACGACTCCTCGCAAGGAGAATAGGAACATAGAAATATACACACACTTGCTCCGTAACTGGAATACAAACTGACTCTATTTATAGGGGTATTACTTTTGACGAAGCTGAAATAACGAGCCATTAAATTTTTAGCAAGGGTTAACCACCCACACTGCTAGTTAGTGAGGGGGGAGGGGTAGTAGTTAACCCTCTCACTCACACACTTGTGACAGCAATTCACTTTGCTTTTGGCTTGGAGGGAGAATAGTTGTTAGCGCTCTTCCTCCTCACCAATTTGGACTGCGGTTATTAATCTTCTTGTGCTTTTTCTTTTCAGTTTGTGTGTGTGGCTGACTGCTCTGGGCCCAAAGGCCCTCCTGCAGGACGTTTATGTCCGCAGTGGACACAGACACCCACCGATTGTGTCCGGCTTGGAGAGGCACAGGTGTGACAAGGATAAGTGTGTCGAGTGTCGGGAGTGGTCTGCCTCACAGAGGGAAAGGTTTGGGCGACGGCGAAAGAAGGCTAAAAGGGATTCTTCTCCTTCGGGGTCTTCATAGAAGCAGAGGAAACCCAAAGCTTCTCCTTGCAACTCTGACTTTCCTTCAAAGCTTCTCAGCCAGCTTCCTCTGGGGAACTGTCGAGCAGTAGCGCAGACCCTTTAACTCTTGGACAACCTTGATCCCCGTACCGAAGCGGCCTCGCCTTTCTCCCCAGGGGAATCCATATCTATTTCTTCCATTTTTCAGATGTGGCCGTCCCTGAGATTGCCCGGTCAGCCTTCCAAGGTGGTGTTGGTGCAGCTCCTTCAGCGAGATACGGAGATGCAGCTGTCTTCTGCTTTGGAGTCGACCCGTTGGCCCCTCTAGGTGTTGACCTTGTTGTCCCTGAGGAGTCTGCTGCTGCCCTGCCCAACGACTCCGTTCCTGCCTCTTCCACTCCTCCGTCCGCCACTGCCGATGACTACACTCCCCCCATCTCCAACCATCCTTCTGGGGTGGAGCAAAGTCCAAGGCAGGTATCTCCTGCTGGTGATCACCTCTCTCGTTTGTGAGAGATCACCCATACAGACTCTTCTTTGGAGGCCTGAGGATGATCAGCTTGCTGCTCAGCCCTACCCTGCGGAGCCCCGCCTTCGCGGTCGTCGCCCTCGTCGGAGCTTACACTCCTCTTCGCCTAACCTGGTTCCTGACCCTCGCCCACTTATCTGAATCCGCCAGTCTCGTCGGTCACCTGTCCCAAATTGTTCGACAGACCATCCTGCCTCTCTTTCTGCTCGCCGACAAATTTCGGTTTGTGGCTCACCAGGTGATTCCAGCCTTCCTGTCTGTTCGCCGACTCATATCAGAGAATCTGCTCGCCATTCTCTGTCTATGATAAGCTCCTGATCTTCTCCAGCGGCTGATTCCCTTTCTAAAGATCACAGCCCTCCACTACTGCCTCTGGCTCGTCAATCTCCAGTTCACCGATCGACAACTCGCCAATCGCCGTCTCATCGTTCGTCAGCTGTGCGTTAACCCTCCCGTCATTCCATGACTCGCCACTCCAACAGAGAAGAGGGTAAAGGACATCAGAATCTCGATCATCGTTCGCCATCCCACCAATCGCCTAGGTTATCTGTGGATGACCAACAAGCCTCTTCTCACAAGCAAACAGCTTCTCGTGACCTAGTGGCCCACATCACAGCCTCAGCAAGAACCAGCCCCCGCCCGTCGCCAGCGTTTGCATGAACAACACCCTTTTGAGGGCTGCTGCCTGATGGAAGAAAACCCTGTTAGGTCTTCTCCTCTTCAAGCTCCAGAGCTGCAGCTGGAGAGATCCAAGTCTCCTCATAGTTCACCTTCCCGCAAACAAAGACCATAGCGTTTGCCAAGGAGAGTGGAAAAGAGTAGACTTCAGGAGTTTAAGATTCCCCAATTACGGCCAGTCCCGTTTTCTGGGACGGGGACTTCAGCAACTCAGCCTTCCTCAAAGACTGTCCTGACAGCAGATAGGGCTCTCTTCGTTGTACCCTTCAGGGGAACTTTCCGACAGCTACACAATCAGACAAGAACTATGGTTTGGAGCCTTGGTTAGAGCTGTTAGCATCCCTCCAGCTCTCTCTCCTTCAAAAACTCCCAGGATCCCTTTGGAGGAGTCTTCCTCTCCATCTCCAGATCCAAGGAGAAGATCCATGGTTCCTTCCCAGCAAGAAGAGAGGAGCCCTTGACAAAGTAGCCTCATATAGAGTCAACTTGACCCCTGTCAGGACATCCAAGGGAAGGTCGAGTGTTGTCACGCCCGCTCCACGCCCATCGATTCGAGTGAACTCCTTGTGTAGGGAAGTCTCTAGACGACTCCTTCCAGCCTTCTACCATCGCAGAGGTCCCAGGAGAGCATAGGATAGTAATAGATCTCAAAGAGTTGTTGTTGATGGGCACCATAGTGAGTATAGGAATGTGATCTCTAGTGTTCCACAGGGTAATGTTCTTGGCCCATTATTTTTCATAAAAGCAAGTTGCTGCATATGAATATGATGCTACTCTCTTTGCACCAATTCCATACCCTGGGGTTGCTGAATCCCTTAATAGAGATCTAACTAAAATTAGTGCATGGTGCAAATTATAGGGTATGAAGTTGAATCCTAACAAAACTCAAAGTATGATTGTAACTAGGTCAAGGATAGTGTCTCCTTAACATCTGGATCTCAGTATTGATAATGTTTCTTTAACTATGTATGACTCTTAAAATTCTAGGTGTGATTCTCGACAGCAAATTTACTTTTGAGAAACACATTAGGTCTGTGTCTTCTTCAATTGTACAAAATATTGGCTTATTGAGAAAGTCTTTCAAGATTTTCGGTGATCAATCTATTCTGAAGAAGTGTTTCAATTCTTTCATTCTACCTTTTTTTGAGTATTGTTCTCCTGTCTGGTCTTCAGCTTTTGATTCTCATCTCAACTTGTTGGACAGAAACTTCGGTCAAATAAATTTCTTATTCCTGATCTAGATATTAATATTTGACACGGTCGTTCAATTAGTTCATTATGCACGTTGCATAAGATTTTTCATAATTATGACCATCCTTAACATTCGGATCTTCCGGCACAATTCCATCCTGTTCGTAATACTAGGCAGGCAGTTAATTCTAAAAGCCAGGCCTTCTTCATCATGAGGCTCAATATTACACAGTATTCTAGAAGTTTTATTCCAGCTCTGTCCAAGTTGTGGAATGATCTTCCTAATCGGGTAGTTGAATCAGTAGAACTTCAAAAGTTCAAAATTACAGCATATGTTTTTATGTTGAACAGGCTTACTTTACTTTACTTTGATGGCTGCTTTTCCGGTCCCATACAGCAGGGGAACCCCACTCTCTACAGGACCTCCACTGTCGTTTTACATTGTTCGTTCAGAGTATTTAACATTTCATATCACATATTGTTCATTTACTGTTAAATCGTCACTGTCAAAAGCCTTATGAAATAAGAAAGTCTTCAGTTTCCTCTTGAAAGCCTTAATGTCTTCAATCATACGAATGTTTCGTGGGAGCTCATTATATAGTCTCGGGGCCACATATTTAAAGGCTCTGGAGCCTAAAGTAGACATAAATCTAGGTTCCAACAGTTTGAAGCCATCTGTACCTATTCTCATGTCGACACAATTTTATGGCTGCGCAATATGTAGCAATTCTCTTGAGTATTTTGGACGCCCGGTTCTGATAACTTGGTGGGTTTTGTACATATTTTAAATTCAATTCTCGCTTTAATCGGCAGCCAGTGTAAATCGATTAGTATAAGGGTGATCCTTTCTCTATGGCTGACATAAGTCTTTTTATAGTTTATATATGACATATCTGTTTTGACGTTGTTACTGTTTGTAGAATGATTTATTGTTAATTTGTTCCCATCATTTATTTATTTCCTTATTTCCTTTCCTCACTGGGCTATTTTTCCCTGTTGGAGCCTTTGAGCTTATAGCATCTTGCTTTTCCAACTAGGGTTGCAGCATGGCTAATAATAATAATAATAATAATAATAATAATAATAATAATAATAATAATAATAATAATAATAATAATAATACAGCTGACCAGCAAAGGGTCATCCCATCTAGACCTGTCTTCGAGACTTTATTTCCTACAAGATGATGTCTCTTGGGTGGAAGACTTCGATCCAGCAGCCAGTCCTTCTTCAGAAGCGGAGCAGAAGGAGTCTGAGCATGCCTTCTGGCAGGTCTTGGCCTGCATGAGGGACCTCAATGGGTTGGTAGACCCGGCGATGGCTCCTGAAGAGAGCAAGGACACGGTCTTGGACTGTATCTATGGTACTCGGAAGACTCACAACTCCAGGGCAGACCTGCCCTAGTCCCAGGGACTGGAGAGTGCTAGGCTGAAGGTTTCTGCCCAGCTCTCCACTCCAACTCCTCGAGATCCCTTCACTTAGGCTCATCCTCGAAACTCCTCCCACCTTCTGGTGTCCAGCAGAGGAGATACTAAGAGGTCCTTGACAAGCAACCAGAAGAAAGCCACTGATGACCCAGATCATTTGTTACTATGGCCAGTAAGGAGTTTGAGGTACTACCTCAAAAGAACAGCAGCAGCTCGAGCCCATTTACCAGCTCTCTTCATCAGCACAGGAAGGGTCAAGAGAAGCACCACGACCTTACACTTAATCCAGATCCTCCTCCAACACGTCAACCCAGAGCACACAATGACGGGCATTGCTACGTCCCTGACGTTCAAACAAAATTACTCTGTGGCGTCGGTTCTACAGGCGGGCGTGAGGAAGCGTCAGATAACCTTTATCGCCCCACTACCTGCAAGACGTAACCCACAGGAGACACAATACAATTTCTATCGGTCCTGTGGTGGCTGCACAACAGCTAGTTTAATAGCTCAAGCTCCTTAATAAAGAAGTAGCAGGAGGTTGAGGGCATTGGTTACCTAGTTTTAGTCTGAGTGACTGAATACGAATAACTGGCTCTTTCTTTTTTCTTCCTCCCCTCTCTTGGGGAAAATCAGCTTCCAGGTTCCTCTATAAAGCTTACCTCAACCACTGCAGATAAACCATTCTTAGAATATTTTATTTTTCCTCATTTCCTTTTAGTTCGGCATCAATGACCTTTGATGTCAGGATGCCTGAAAACTTTAAATCAATCAATCAATCAATCCTCACTGGGCTATTTTCCCTGTTGGAGCCTCTAGGCTTATAGCATCCTGCTTTTCAAACTAGGGTTGTAGCTTAGCAAGTAATAATAATAATTGGCCATAGCAGGAATAAAACTTCTAGCATACTGTGTAGTACTGAGTCTCATGATGGAGAAGCTCTGACTATTGGAATTAATGGTATACCTAGTATTACAAACAGGGGCGTACTGTCCGGGAAGACCTGAAAGTAAAGGATGGTCAGAATTATGAAAAATCTTATGCAACATGCATAACAAACTAATTGAATGATAGTGCCAGAGATTAATATCTAGATCAGTAATAAGAAATTTAATAGACCATAAGTTCCTGTCCAACATATTAAGATGGGAATTAGCAACTGAAGACCAGACACGAGAACAATATTTGAAGTAAGGTAGAATGAAAGAATTACAGCAAAACACTTCTTCAGAATAGACTGACCACCGAAAATCTAGACTTTCTCATTAAGTCAATATTTTATGCAAATGAAGAAGAGACAGACCTAATGTGTTTCTCAAAAGTAAAATTATTGTCAAGAATCACACCTAAAATTCTAAAAGTCAAAGAGTTAAAGAAATATCATCCATGCAAAGATCCAGATGCTGAGAAGCAACTGTCCTCCCCCTACTTACAATCATACATTGAGTTTTGTTTGGATTCAACTTCATGCTTCATAATATGCACCATGCACTAATTTTTGCTATATCTCTATTAAGGAATTCAGCAACCCCAGATCTACATTCCAAGGAGGTGATCTCAATTCCGACTGAGGACAGGTAAGCGCGAACCTCCGTATGATCACAGACAATTCCATCAAGGAGGAAATGTCAACTCCATTCAGTCTAAAGACAAGGCTCAAAGCTGAACAAGTCTTCCCCCACCAAGAATGGGCAGTTTTTCCTCCCGGAGATACAACAAAAACTCCACTTCGCCTGGTAGACTACAATAAATACCTCCTGAGGTACCCATACATCCCCTTCGTCACTGCCTGGGAAAAGCCTCCCGGTGATAGGAGATGCTGGTTATCCTCCAGGCGTGAATGCGACTGTCTTCTGGAACACCTGTGCGTGTGGCTGGCGAAGAAGATTGTGGAAGGGTGGGAGCTCCCTTGGTACCCGTTAGCAAAAGTAAAAGGCCCGAGAATTATTCTGCTTGCTGCCATATAAGAGTTATTAGGGTTATCGAAAGTTTGTGGGATGACTTCACTTGTTGAGAAGTCTCCTCATTAGGCAAAAGGGGGAGAATGCATAGACGTGTATGTTCTCCCCAGGGGTGTTTGAAGGCATCCTGGAAGGTCACCTGTGGGTCTAGTATTGGAGAACAATATATCAGAAACTTCCAGTTGAGAGAAGTTTCGAACAAGTCTAGTATCGGCTAACCCCACAGAGTATGGACTTTGTTGGCTATCCAGGGATGTAGACCACTGGGAGACAACTATCCGAGTTTTCCAACTCATATTGTCTGTCAAGATATTCTTTCTGCAAGGAATCAACCACACTGTCAGGGAGATTGCGTTCTCTTCCATCCAACACAGATTTTCCACAGCTAGATAGCAAAGCCCCGTGAAAAAGTAACTCCTTCTTTGTTTAGATATGCAACAACAGTTGTGTTGATGCTAAACAACACTAAGGAGTGACCTAAAAGGACCTGTTAGAAATTTGGGAGGACCAGAAGAGCTGCCCTCATTTCCAGGTTTATGTGCTACTGTCAATTAGAATTGGACCACAGCCCGAAGGCCATGTGCTGCAACAGGTGAGGCTCCACATGTCTTTTGACGCATCCATTTAGAGCATCTAATTTTGAGGAGGATGGAGATCTACCCTTTTGAAAAGGTTGGTGTCTAGAACCTACCAACTCAAAGTCTCTCTTTTGCTCCAGAGTGTTCCCATGTTGAGACCAGGTCTTCAGCTGCCATTGGAGAGATCGGATGTGAAAGCGACCGTTAGGAACCAGACGCTCCAGAAAGGTCGGGTGCCCCAAGAGGCATTACCACAGGTAAGTTTGTAGCGAGCCTTGAGAGAGGAAGAGACAAGCCGCTTACCTGAATCTCTATTCTGCTTTGGGACGAAGACACTTTTCCAATTTGAGTGTATATCTGCATTCCTAGATATACCAGATCTTGAGATGGTCGCAGAGAGGACTTCTCCAAATTCAACACAAACCACAGGTCAAGGCACAAGGTGAGAAGCCTGTCTCAGTGAAGGAGAATGGTCTACATCGAGTCTGCTAAAATCAATGTCACGGACAAATATATTATTTTAACCAAAGGCTAAGCAGTACAGTAAATGCGCAGAAAGTAGGGCGGATATTGCCGAACTATCACCTTGTCTCCCTAATCCATGGGTTTTTGGGAAGCAGTTCAAGTCGCTTTCATTTTTGCTTGGGTTTTTGATGACCCAAGCACACGTGTACTGAATCCGTTTCCATGTCAACAGGTACACCGGGGAGAGGGGACGCAGAGTGAGAACCATTATGATGCGGTTACCCTCACTAGGCCCACCGGCCAGGGTAAGCCTACCACAGCCGTCCAATAGTTTTTCTTAGTTTAAATGTCTCCCCATCCGCTCTCCCCGGGTATATTAATGTACCAGTTAAAAGTATATTCCATTGTATTTGTTTGATGAAATCATTTAAGAGCCAGCGAGAAACTTATTAATCTTAGGTTATGCACCCTCAAGATTTAAAGTTCTAATTCACTTGCTTTGAGGAAGATTTCTGCTCATTTTTATTGTGAAAATTTATTTAGACAATAAATCCTGCTTACAAGTTCACCCTCGTCTAATTCACCGCCTCCTATCCTGTATGATTTAGTTATTACCCCACGCCCTTATGACATCAAACAGTCATCTAGATACCGAAGTAGACATATCATTATCTTTATTATTGCTTGCTAAGCTACAACCCTAATTGGAAAAGCAGGATGCTATAATCCCTAGGCTCCAACAGGGAAAATAACCCAGTGAGGAAAGGAAATAAACTACGAGAAGTTCAAGAACCATAACAAAATAATCTTTCACTTGTAAACTATAAAAACTTGAAAATAAAAAGAGGATAAAAACCTCAAAATAACAAGAGGAAGAGAAACCAAGATAGAATAGTGTGCCTGAGTGTACCCTCAAGAAAGAGATCTCTAACCCAAGACACTGGAAGACCCTGGTCCAGAGGCTATAGTATTACCCAAGACGACAGACCAATGGTTTGATTTTGGAGTGTTCTTCTCCTAGAATAGCTGCTTACCATAAGTAAAGCCTCTTCTACTCTTACCAAGAGGAAAGTGGCCACTGAACAATTACTGTGCAGAAGTTAACCTCTTGAGAGATGAAGAATTGTTTGGTAGTTTCAGTATTGTCAAGTGCATGACGAAAGAGGAGAATATGTAAAGAATAGGCCAGACTATTCAGTGTATGTGTAGGCAAAAACAAAATAAGCCGTAACCAAAGAGAGGGATCCAATGTTGTACTGTTTGGCCAGTCAAAACCCATATAACTCTAACGGTAGTATCTCAACAAGTGGCTGTTAGCATGGGCCTATTTTGAGGCAAGAGGTCAACAATTGCATGAACACCTAAACCTAAGGGTTGTGGGCAGACTGAAATACAGCACCTGAAATTATTACATCTTGTCGCGCAGAACTAATCTTAGATACTTCCTTGACGCAGGATGGATTGGATCTGGCGTATGTGTCCTTTATATCCAGTGTGATCCCCCCGGTCTAACAGACTAGACTAGCTGAATATTTTTGCAGTCTCCATCTTGAACAGAGTATGAAGAACAAACTTGTTCAAGATTTAAAGGTCTAAGGCAGGTCTCCATTCCTCCAGAAGCCTTCTCTACAAACATAAAGTCTGGACTGAAACGCCTGGGAGCCTGTCGATAACCTTTTGGAGAGTTCTTCTCCAACATGGTCTGGACTTTTGCCTGAAGGGTAAGATCCTTCGCGGAGGAATATAATGTCACTGGATGGTGAGACAGAGTGGGAGGAGGGCTGGTGAATGGAATGTGGGACTCTGCTCCTGAGGATCAATGCTGTCCAAGAATCAGCCCCATAGATCTCCCATCTCTGCCACCTGCATCTCAGGCATCCCTGCACCAGTGGTCTGTTGGAGGGAATTACCCCCTACAGGGAATTCCCACGTTTTCTAGCTTTACCTCCTCTTCCTCGAGCACCCTTACCATGAAAGGGCTGCTTGGGGTTCAAGATCTCCCATCTCTGCCACCTGCATCTCAGGCATCCCCGCACCAGTGGTCTGTTGGAGGGAATTACCCCCTACAGGGAATGCCCACGTTTTCTAGCTTTACCTCCTCTTCCTTGAGCACCCTTACCATGAAAGGGCTGCTTGGGGTTCAAAGACTTCTTGGCATTGGTCTGCCTAGAAGCCTTTCCCCTCTTTTTGCGAGCATACCTATGCACAGGAGACAGTTTCGGTACAGAAAGAATCAAAGATGATGGACAAGGGAGTCCGACTCGGCTTCCACCATCGCTCCGCAACTGCATCTGTCTCTTCCATGTTGAACAGGGAAGGACCCGCCACCAACAAGTTATGAAGAAGAAGAGCTTTCCTATTTGGCACCTGCCTTTGGAAACTCAAAATGACAAAGTCATGACTTTTCAAGATCCAATTTGCCCTCTTGTGGATCACATTGTGAGCTAGAAATTCAACAGCTCTAGCCCTGGAGAGAAGAATGTTCTTAGACACTTTCCATTTATTTGGGTTTGACAAATCCTCATTGTCAGTCTGATAGCCAACAGAATCAGACCAGTAGTCTGTCTTAATAGACAATGACATTATCTTAGATCAGGGTAGCTCTGACCAGATCTTTCCAGGGTCGTGGGGCATGGCTGAACAAGTCCTAAATGATATCTCTCCCCATTAATTTTCCTTATGCAAGCCAAGACCTGCATAAAGGAATAGTCACTCTACTTGCTCGGTGACAGGAACTTTTGGGCTAGCTGACGGAGGCAACACACTTTCTGATTTGTCTGAATCAGAGTTCAGTCTCTCTTCCAACTCCAGACTCACACCCATAGGAGCCTGGGTTAGGTCAGGGTCATCAACATGTACCCCGCCAGGGGATCGAGACCTAGGAGGAGTGTCCCAAGTCACAGACAGTGACAGGTTTGTTGAATTCTCTTCTGAAGCGCTTGGTCATTGACTATCTTCAATGACCAGTTCTTATATGGAGTTTTCAGATCCTTCCAATCCTGGGGCTTCTAGAAAATTAGGTTAGGACAATAGCAGCCTCATTTCAAGGAGCCGCCACCGTCTGAGAAGTCGGCACTAAAAGACTAACTTAAATTCAAATACTTCCATCTGAATTAAGATGTGGGCTATACAGTAGGAATAATAGGGTTGCAATAAAATATATTTTCAATACAAATTTACTCTTTCAAATATAAACCCATCACTCATGTACTGAGTTTCCTCCTCAAATTCTAATCCCATGAAAATGTGATATCAGTGAATGAGGACACCTTTGAACCCTAGTTGGTGCTTGCTCAGTAATTATTACAGCTAATTCTGTTTGATAGACAAAAATTTGCAGTGCATGGGGACCTTCAAGGGGCACACATGTGGGGGTTATTAGCAGTGATGATTTTATATATATGAAAAGTAAAATAATTTTGTATTAAAAAACTTAATTTCAATGTGAAGAACTAAGACTTATGTACATTTTTATATTCCTATTGCTTAATTTTTTAGCCCAACTACCCTTCACATGTTCCTTATCAGGTCTTACCTCCGGATGAAACTGGACACCATAGAGTCTCTGTTTATCGTTCGCAATCGCTGCAACTATGTTGCCGGAGGTCCCAACAACCTTAAAGCCATCAGCTACTTTGTCTATACTATCTCCATGAGTTAACAACACATCCTGCTTAACACCCATATATCTGAAAATCAAAATTAAATCATAACCTTGTACAAAATTTACTTTAGCACTACAAATCCTTATCGTCTTAGTACACACTAACCATCTACATTACAAGAGTATAAGAGCTTATCTTGGAAATTTTCATTAGTTTTTTTACTTGAATACAATGCGGAATTCTAAAACAACATTTGAGCCAGAGAAAATAAAGATCTACATACAGTATCACTTGAAATGATAACCATTTTCAAGTGAATGTAAAACTCCTAATGTTTCATGACTCATTAACTTTAATCAATTTTGGACTTTGTTATATTCGCTTTGAATTTAATGAAAGAAATAAGATTTCAAATTACAGCATGTATTCATTGCTTCACTAAGTTTCAATTTAGTTTGATAAAAATACAATGTATGGAAATTTTTAAAATATTGCAAGGCAGATTTTGTATCTTACACAAAAAAATTTCAGGAAATGAAAGTCATTCAGTTACATTTTCCCTGAGGTAAAAGTGACTGTAAATTTTCAATAGTTATTTCTTATAGGCTTCCATAAATTCTAATTTTGTAAAGACAGTTTTGGTTGCTAATTTTAAAGTTGCTTACCAATAATTTATCATCTAATTATGTTTATCAATATAAAGACCAGTAAAACATTAACCAAGGATAAATATTTACCCATACTATTGCTATGACTTTAACCAAAATGGACATGATAACTTACTTGAATATATGACAAAATTTATCTACTTCTATGGTGTACTGGCCATCCTCCCTTGCAGCTTTTCTCAAAACTGTGCCACCAAACTCCTTATTCAAAAGATGCATGCCATAGCAAATTCCTGTACAAAAAAATTAATAGAGAATTAGCACCAATGCCACTCAGCTGAAACCAAGTTTTTCATTCATAAAGTTAACTGTGGTGTAGTGCTTTATTGGACAAAGAAAATTAATTTTTCTCTATGTACCTGAAACTCAAATATTTAATAAAATACCTTTTCTCATAAAACCATTAGAGGTGCTCAAATTAAATCACAAAAAAAATTACGAGCAATAAATATATTCAATGTTTGAAATGTATAAAAAAAGGAAATGGAGAAGTTACAGGATAAGACCCATGTCACAGACAAGGTACAGAGTTTATAAGATAGGGTACACAAGTTTTCCATTAAAACCCATCACAACATAGTATTTACATGGAAAGGAATTAAGTTACAAGACAAAGGACTAGACTGCAAATGCTCAGCCCAGTACTTGAGGCTTGCTTCCCTAACACTCCATGTAACACAGGATCAGTACTAGCATTGGGGAAAGTATTCACTTTTTGATCAATGGGTTTGTACAACAAAGCATAATATTTTATACTAGCTGAACTCTGGACGGATATTGTTTATGCGATCTCATAAACAATGTCCCTTGTTAATGTCTCTCCCTATCACACAGTCCACTTTAATTTTGCCAGATTTAACATCCCGTTTAAGAAGGCTACGTGATAGCTGCGCCTTTTCAATTGTACATATTACCATGGGATCTGGTAGGAACAGAGAACCATCAATCTCTGAAATTTTCACTTGGATATATGAATTATTCTAGGAACAATTTACTCCACCGCCAAAAATAACCTTCAACCCATAATAAACATGTGCTGTGGATTTTCTATGGCACATATCAACATGAAAATTGGTACGAAAAAAGTAAATATCCATCCGACAAATCCCTTAAAATTTCATTTAGTTATGTGAAGTTTTCTAAGAGTTATTTACGGAGCCGCCGAAAATAGGCCTCCGCAGATATAAAAAAATGGCTGCTATGACTTTTTTATGGCAAGTATCAATGCGAAAATTGGTATGAACGTAATTCATATAACACGCATCAAACCCTGTGAAAATCATTTGGATATCTGTAAAACTCTGAGTAATTTGCGGCTCCTCACCGACTTTTTTTAGCTAAAAATCGTCAATTAAGAACAAAAGTGACAGCCAAGGCATGCTTATAGTAGGTATGAACATGAAAATTGACAGAAACAAAGCTTATATATTTTCTAAATCATCACTTAAAATTTCATTTGAATACATTTATTGGTATAGGAGTTATTGACCACGGCATCGAAAATTCAGCCGAATTATTCTAGGAACAATTTACTCCACCACCAAAAATAACTATTCAACCTACAGTATACCAAAATAAACCTCATCCTCATTCTTAGACTGGCAATCTTTATCAAGATGTTCATACTGACAGTGGTAGCATGTGATCACGTGGTACATATAACGTGTGTTATAAGTAACCCATCGTAACAAAACCTTGTCCCCCATTATCATGAATAGCCCTCCGAAATTCAGGATCACATTTCAGCACATAGTGGGTAGTCCCACCTGAAGTATTTTTCTTAAGGTCAACACTTATCTTCTCTTCGATATTTTGGATTTGATCCAGGCAACGGTTTCTTTGAATCAAAGCATTTACTACTTCTTCTTTATCATAGTACACATTGCATATCATTATTTTTGGTTTTAGTTTCCAATTTTTCTCCTTTCAGTGTCGGCAATCAATGTCTGAATTTTGTTTGCAGCCTCTTCTCTGATCCTTTTGTTTGCAAACTTTATATTTCCATTCAAAGTTAAGTATATTTCAAGAACACTAACAACACTTAAAATAAAAATTTCATATATAAACTACAGTATAAAAACTAACAAAATAAGGAAGAGAAATAAGACAGAAATAAGACAGAATAGTGTACCCAAGTGTACCCTCACGCAAAGAACTCTAACCCAAGACATTGGAAGATCATGGTACAGAGGCTATGGCACTACCCCAGACTAGAGAACAATGGTTTGCTTTTGGAGTGTCCTCCTAAAAAAGCTGCTTACCATAGCTAAAGTCTCTTTCACCCTTACCAAGAGGAAAGTAGCCACTTAACAATTACAAGGAAGAATTGTTTGGTAATCTCAGTGTTGTCAGGTGTATGAGAACATAGGAGAATATGTAAAGAATAGACCAGACTATTCGGTGTATGTAGGCAAAGAGAAAATGAACCGTAACCAGAGAGAAGGATACAATGTAGTGCTGTCTGGCCAGTCAAAAGACCCAATAACTCTCTAGCAGCAGTATCTCAATGGGTGGTTGGTGCCCTAGCCAACCTGCTACATTTTCCTTCAATTTTGATATACAATGATACCTCTACATACGATCTTAATTCATTCCAGAAACTGCTTCGTATGTTAAAACGATCGTATGTTGGATCAAATATTCCCATAAGAATACATGGTAATTTATTTAATTCGTTCCTCAGCTTAAAAACCCATAATAAATCCTTAATAAATGGCTACACATAATTACACATGACATTGATACAATACCTGTATAATAAATACATATTACAAACCAAAAAAATGAATAACAATAATGAAATAATAAATAAAAAACGGGTTGTAAAGTAACACTTTACCTTAGCGACAGGCCAGCGCAGGTGTAGGGACTTCTACACAGGAGGAGACAGAAGATCAGCGAGGAGGTAGGGATGGTGACTTTGTACGATAACGTGTACGATAACTTACACAACTACGTGAACTTCAACTTAACTTAGCTTATTTTTTTTTTTTTTTATAATTTTATATTTTTTTTTTACATTTTTTCTTTTCTTATTTTTAATTTTCACCACTTTCACTCGATTCGGTCTTCCTTTTCTTTGCTTCACTTTTTTTCTTTTCATCATGATCACCCAACCGTATTAAAGGTTTTTTAAAGAAACTATCGAGTGAAAGTTGCTTTGTACGGCTTTTGAGGATTTTTCTAAAATGCGTTAAGCAAACTTCATCGAATTGTGCAACAACACGGCAGACCTGAAGTTTCTGTGGGTGATGCTTGTCGATGAAATCAACAACGTGTTGATGATATGCCAACATCTGTTTTATTTCTGCCGTACCTAAGATTTCGCCTACCTCCTCGATCTCCTCCGACTCACTCAACTGCACTTGGAACACATCATGCTGCATGGCTTGCAGCTCCTTGAGTTCCCCGGTGGTGAGCTCTTCGTGATGCTCATCGACGAGTTCGGTGATGTCATCTTCATCGACCTCCAGACCCATGGACTTGCCAAGAGATACAATCTCTTCGACGTCTTCCTCGGCAGCAAGTACAGGTTCATTCTCGGGGCCAAAACCTTCGAAATCTCTGGAAGAAACAGCATCACGCCAAAGCTTCTTCCAAGCGGAATTCAGGGTCCGACGAGTTACTCCCTCCCAAGCCTGATCAATGATCTTTAAGCAGTGCACGATATTAAAGTGGCTCCTCCAAAATTCACGCAAAGTTAAGTTGGTGCTTTGCGTGATATTAAAGCACTGCTTAAATAAGTGCTTGGTGCAGAGCTTTTTGAAATTAGAGATGACTTGCTGGTCCATGGGCTGGAGGATAGGGGTGGTATTCGGTGGAAGATAAAACACCTTGATGAATTTGTATTCGTCGATAATATCATCTTCGAGTCCGGTGGGGTGAGAGGGTGCATTGTCCAAACAAAGCAAGCACTTCAAAGGCAAATTCCTCTCCTGAAGATACTTCTTGACAGCAGGGCCGAAAACTACGTTTACCCATTCCACAAAGATATGCCTAGTAACCCAAGCCTTAGAATTAGAACGCCATAAAACATGTAGCAGGTCTTTATTAATTCTGTGTGCTTTAAATGCCCTAGGGTTTTCGGAATGGTAAACCAATAACGGCTTTATTTTGCAGTCCCCGCTGGCGTTGGCACAAAGCACAAGAGTCAACCGATCCTTCATTGGCTTATGTCCAGGCATTTTCTTCTCTTCGGCGGTAATGTACGTTCGACTAGGCATCTTTTTCCAAAACAGACCGGTTTCATCACAGTTGAACACCTGCTGCTCTACATAACCTTCCTCCGCCACGATGCTTTCGAACTTTTTAAAAAACAAAGTCTTTAGCAGCCTTGGTGTCCGAACTCGAAGCTTCTCCATGACGAATAACTGAATGAATCCCGGTCCGTTTCCTAAATTTCTCGAACCAACCTCGAGACGCCTTGAATTCCTCCGTCGTAGGATCGGCTGAACTCTCCCCCGCGTCACCCTGAGAGCGCGCTGCCTTTAAGTCACTGTAGATAGCGCTGGCCTTCTCAAAAATGATCGTTTCCGTGATCGTATTGCCAACAATCTCCTTGTCCTTTATCCAGATCAACAAAAGGCGTTCCATCTCTTCCAGAGAAGGGCTACGACGTTTAGAAATAATCGTGATCCCCTTCAAAGGTTTCACTGCTTTAATGGCTGACTTCTGTTTTATGATCGTCGAGATCGTAGAAATATTCCCGCCATATTGTTTAGCCAGATCGCTAACACGTACACCTCGCTCATACTTTTCTATTATTTCCTGCTTTAATTCTAATGAAAGCATAGACTACCTCTTTATCTCACCACTACTACTACTTCCTGAACCCAAACTAAGATTTTTAGGACCCATGGTTACGGAACAAAGAAAACAACACGTGGAAAGGCAAGATAAAAAACTGTTAAAACTGAGCGAATAGAGGACAACCACACGATGCGCACGAGATGAGAGGACTGATCAAGGTGACGCTCGATTGGCGTCCCTCCAATGTGCTGCCGTCTAGCGGCGTCACCAACAAACGACGCTGGACGCTTTCAAGAAAATTCCACGGGTAAGCGTATTGTTTACTTCGTATGTTGGAGCAACACTTCATATGTTGAGACAGAAATTTGGTCGAATTTTACTTTGTATGTTGGAAAATTCATATTTTAGGACAATCGTATGTAGAGGTTCCACTGTATATAGATTGGCTTGTCTGGCTTCACCTACAAAGTGTGGGCATAATCAATCTAGGTTCTTTCGTTCAATATCAGAGATGCCTGCCACTATATACACAAATTTCTTACGACAGAATTTATTGCAATCACATCCTATGCATTTTTCCAGTTTCCTTCCGTGGTTTCACATATGAGGTAGAAATAGTTAGGAGAAGACAGTGTACTGTTTTTTCTCACTTAGGTTTCTCCATAAGATTCACTAATATCTTTTCAATGATATTCTAAGCAAGAAACAAAAGTTAAAACAAGACTCAGGGCGAGTGTTGAACGGAGCTCCGGGCAAAACACGTCCACACCTCAGCAGCTCAACTACTCAACTACAGCTGACAGGGCTGTACCCAAAGAAAGGGATGGTGAAGAAAAGGCCACTTATTCTTACTTTCACCCCAGACTAAAACTGTAATCTTAGTCTTCGATCAGCTGATAATGATCCTGTAAGAGAAGCTAAGATAGCTAAACCAATTGCTATGGCACTACCACAGGCCCCACTAAAATAGTTTCTAGTAACCTGTGGGTGAAGTTCTGCAGGTAATAGACTGTAATGGTTGTCTTTTCCAGGCATCCACTTGAAGAGTCTGCATCACAGAAAGATTCTTTCTGAATGCCATGGACGTGCTTACAACATGACTACATCCTAAAGTCATCTGTAGAAAGTAATGGAATGAGGATGCAATCCTAGTAGATGCCTGAGTACCTAATGTGCCTAAAGCTTCCACTGGTAGACTGACCATGAAAAACGCAACCAGGCTTTGGGGCACGGCTGTACAAACGAGATTGTCTACAGTCAAAGCGCTTTCCTCTCTTTCATAGGGACAGTCCTTTTGGGCCCTCGAGAAAGATGACTAAGGAGAAGCACGATCTTCGAGGAGTATGAATTCCCGTTTGTGTAGCAAGAATTCTTCTCAGAATCTGTCCTTTGCTGATGCAGAGAGGGGTGGGGTCAAAGTCTCTCGCACTGTTCCCCGAATATGAGAGCGTGATTTAGGTGAAAACCATATTGAATATTTTTCGAGGCCCATGGCAAATCCCAACAACAAGGCCTCTTGAAAACAGCTAGTCTGTGGACGTTAAGTAGTCCTGCTCACCTGACTGTTCCAGTAGCCCTGCCTTTTACAAGAAGACCCATAGGAAAATCCTTTCAAGCTGTTAGCTCCCTGAGAGCAATGACAAATTGCTAGCCATCTTTTCTTGTTCTAGATGCCTCAGGTTTCGTCTTTAGGCAAATTTACCTCTGATCAACCGCAGGCTACGGGGGTCTTCCTGTTTCTTATTTTACCCAGAGGAAGAAAAGACCAAACAACTAAGTAGCCTATAAAGACAATATCTGTCTGTGACCTGGAGCTGAGGGATGAGAAGGGTCCTAGAGGAAACTTTAACTCCCTAGCCCCATGTACGTTGCTTCCTTTCTATGCTCATATGAATTATCATTACTTGCTAAGCTACAAACCTAGTTGGAAAAACAGAATGCTATAAGCCCAAGGGCTCGAACAAAGAAAACAGCCCAGTGAGGAAAGGAAATAAGGAAAAACTACAAGAGAACTTTAAGAATAATAACATTAAAATAACAAATTTTGAAATAATTTTTATTTTTCCTAACATACAAACCTGGAGCTATTTATAATAGGGTATTACTTTCGGCGCAGCTGAAAGACGAGCCATGATAATTTTAGTGAGGGATAACTACCCCATCCACTAGTTGGGGGGGGGTAGACTGGCTACCCCGCTGACTCACACCTCTCGACTGAGTAACCACTTTGTTTTCTGGCAGGACTTCTAGGGGGACAGGGTGGCGGGCCAATTTGTATAAATAGCTCCAGGTTTGTATGTTAGGAAAAACACAAATTATTTCCAAATTTGTTATTTGTTCCGACACAAATACAAACCTTCGCTATTTATAATAGGGTGACTTACTCTTAGGAGGGAGGAAGTCCTCACCAACTGGCCTTGGTCATGACCCGGGGCCTCTCTATTTCGATCTGTGATCGATAGTAGAAGGGACCCTACCCTAGCTAAAATCAAGTGCCGATATGAGGTAATGCACTGATAGCGGCCTGCAGAAGCTTGTGTGTGAGTGGAACTAACAGTGTGGCTTGTCTTTAACAAAGGAACTCGAGTAGAGAACCTTTTGTTCTTAAAGACTTATCCAACACCCTCCCTCTAGAAGGTATTGGGGACGTAACAAAGTATTCTTCTATACTTAGGAGGCACAAGGGAAATGGGTCTTACCTGCAGTGAGGTGAGGTCAGCTATGCTGAGACTTGCGGAGCTGTTTTCCCCAGAGGGGAGAAGGTGAAAGGAAGAAAGGAGCCAGACATTCTTACTCATTCACCCCAGACTAATCCGGGTAGCCTCAGCCCTCAACCCTCTGCTACTTGTCCATCAAGGAGCCTGAGGTGTTTAGACCATTTGTTGTGCGATCACCACAGGACCAATGGAAAAGGTCTCCATGTTCTTGTGGGTTATGTCTTTGCAGGTAGTGGGCCGTGAAGGCCGATTGACGCTTCCATATGCCCACCTAAAGTATCTGCACCACAGAATAGTTTCTTGAACGCCAGGGACGTTACAAGCTCTGGGTCTTAGGATGGAGGAGAGTCTAGATTAAGAGTAACCTAAATTGCCTTCCAATCCCAGAGGGGAAGGAAATCCTTGAGGTCCTCCTCTTAACCTTCCGCGTGCTGGTCAACAGTGCCAACACACGGGAGCGAGCTGGTATCGTTCTTTTAAGGTAACCCCACAGACTCCTCACTGGGTAAAACCCCAGTTGATGGGTTTCCGGTTACCGAACAAAGACTCTTTATTCAAAATGGGCTGCACCTAGGGTACAGCACACTCAGATTTGAGTCTTTGCAATCCACTCAGGGACGCCGCTGAGGATTACTTCTCCCCGTCTCCTAGGGTAGGAGACATCAGAAAATGGATCATACAACATACGAACTCTCTTGGTCAAAGCCCAAGTGAGTAAAAAGGGCGTCTTCCGTGTAAGGAAGCGATCTGCTGCTGGGCCTACGGTTCGTAGAGAGGGGCCTTCAGAGACTGAAGGACCCGAACCGCATTCCCAGGAGGAGGTTGAGAGCTGAGGGGGGACAAGTTATCTCACACTTGCATAAGTAAAGGCATCGATGGGAGAGAATCCCCTTCCACGACATCAGTCACAAAGGACCGAACACTTCGCCTGGAAGACCGACGCTGAAAAGTGTCTGAGGTGTCTAGACATCTTTTCCGTAACCTGATGCGAAAGGCCACTCTGAGAGGGGTGGTGTAGGATCGTCCCAGGCGAGAAGTCGAAGCAAAGCTACAGCTTAGGAAAGTATTAGCATGTGACTGCTTGGAAGATCGTGTCGTGGAGGAAGATCCCTCGGAACTCTGTCAGGAGCTGTAGAAGGTCCGGGAACCAGACTGTGGGTTGTCATAGCAAAGCTATTGGAGCTCCGTCAGGGGTTGCAGAAGGTCTGGGAACCATTCTGCGGGATGACATAGCGAAGCCATGAATCATTGATAAGATCCTGCTTATCCTGATTTGGCTGAGGACTTTTTCACCAGACCGAATGGGGGGGAAAAAACAAGGCACACCTCTAGGACACCACACTGATCTTGGAATACATCATGTTGGAGGGCCTGGGAACGGTAAAGTGGGAGCCTGAAGATCAGGGCCACTGCGAGCATAACCACAGTCGGGGACCCCACAAAGTTATGAGTTTGTTGGATACAAGATGATTCCAAGACACTAGGACCCCACTATCTTGGTGGTTTTGCAAGCACATTCCTATACCAGGAATGACGCGAGCAGATGGGGGCAACTAGTTGTCCTTTGTCCATCTATGGCTTTGTACTGCTAGATGGTTTTCTAAGAGAGGTGAATGCTGGTACCTTTCTGAATCGGGCCAACAGACGAGGATGGAATGGTATGGCATATGGCCCCCCCTCTCTCTTTTGATGCATTATAGAGAGCATCTGGACCATAGGGAAGACAGGCCTCTTTGCAGCAGCTCTCGTCAGCCACCCAACATTCGCAGATTGTCCAGCAGTAAGGGGGGGAGTGCATAGCAATAAACATACCTCAAGATGATGTCGAGACGTGTAACCAATTGCACGATCTTTCAACGAAGGGGAACAGCCTGTTCTCCCTCCAACTGCCACTAATCCAGTGTGGTTGGCCGAATAAGACCGATACCAAACGGTAAACCAGTTAATCAGTACAGCTTATGTTATAATAGCGAATCTCCATAGAGATCGCTTTCTGGACAAGAGACTGTACGGTAATCACCGAACGCCTCAAACCAAACCCAAGAGGGGATTGAGACGTATCTTCAATCTATTGTTGGGTTGGTAAAGAGCATAAGTCTACTACGGAGTAGTAACACCGAACTATGTGCATGACAAGCATACATGCGTAGTTCGACTTAAAAGTCGTATCCGGAACTGTTGAAGAACGTTAGAAACGTTCGTAACGGAGGTTTCTCCTTCTTAGGACAAAAAACATTCGTACTTCTCCGTCTCCGATCGGTAAACTAGCATTTATATTAAATGTTCCCTACTAGGGAACAGATATGCTTATGAAAAGTTTCCAGCCAAAGCCTTTGTAGGAGACTAAGACTTCCGATCAGGGGAAAGGAAAAAATGCCTATAAGGAGGCAGAACGTAAATGCCGTATGTCTGGTTACAGGAAAGTAGCCAAGAATGTACTAAATAACCTGGTTTCAGTAAGGGATATAAATATACAACTTAATAGAACGGAGTTCTAATTGGAAGATGTATATAGCCCTTATTGGCAGAAAGATCCCTAGCACGCATATATGTACTTGTCCATTTGCGCTAGCGCATGCGTATTCTCTGCCTCCAGGAAAAGTTTGCAACGAATCCAGTTGTGGGAATAATGTATGTGCGACGAATCGCAACATTATTGCCGAAAGAATTTTGATCATTGACTAACTGTAATATTTTCTTGAATGAGAGCGAACATGTTCTCAAACAAAATATACAGTTATAGAGGCGATCATTTCCCCTTTGGTTCACCCACCCCTCTTTATATGAGGGGCTAGCCAGTGTTCATTACACAGAAACGGATGTCTCTCTACCTGTGGGCGGGGTTTGAAACGTTCGTAACGTAATGAAAAGACACCCACGCTGTTGCTATCGTCCTTTTAATGTCAGCTAACAATGTTCCTTCGGGACTAATTGTTCGAAATAATAACCCTGTAAGGATAGAATAAAAGTCTCGGAAGACTATCGTGTATAAAGGCAAGTCGTTATACCCAGGGTACAATGACAGGAATGGCTGCCTCCATCAAACGGTAGAACCGAGTTTAAGACCATAACCTAGCGGTTTTGTCTTGTCTAGAGTGCATGCTCCGGGAAGGCTTACGACCTTCATGAAGTTTTAACACCCACTGAAGTTTTGTAAAAACTTCTCAGGCACGAGTCTCCTGAAAAAGGGTGAAGTCTCGTATGTGGGGGTTTGCTTCAAGAAGGCCAGACATAATTGCCATCGACCGCTTACCTAAAGGGGTTGCAATCGAACGCTTTCTCGATAGTGAGAAAACTACCATCTAAATCAGGCAAGACCTGCCAGGGGAAATGAACTGCAATGTAAAGAAATTTTTCATTCCTCGCTCATTTCCATCTGCTAACCAAACCACTTTAAGTGGGAAGGTGGAGGAAAGATGACGTTGGTTCGTTCGAAAACGAAAGGATCGGTGCTGGCAAAACCAGACCAGCTGATATAGTAATCAGCTGGGAGTGTAGAGTGACGTATCAAGTCACACCTTTGGAAGACCCATCCCGTAAAGGGGGATGGGGGTCGACTATAGAGTTTTCAGAAAACTCTGGATCACGGAAACAGAGAGATTCGGATGACAACCTAGGGGTTCAGAATCTATTTGTGAATTCCTTTCTCACGACCTTAAGGGATGTTGTGCCGAGAACCCGCAGGAACTCTGTCGCTGATTTCTGATGGAATTTCCAGGAATCGTGTTACGTGACCAGGACCCAAAGGAACTGTGTCATAGTTACCTATAGAGATTCGTAAACCCTTAGGCAGCTGGCATCCCTCTGCCATCAGAGTAAAACTCTTGATGACGATGGGCGTGCGCGAGCAATTCACGGGACGAGAGTTCGAAAACTCGGTCTCTGTCATATAAGTATGGCTATGATCACGAGAACCCAAAAGTTCAGCGTGAATTGCGTTGTGAGACCCCGAAGGGTCATAAAAGTTGTTTGCGCACTTCAACCAATTGCGTGCACCTCGTTGTTCGTGCGCGCACACGCGCCAATACATTCGTGCGCTCCAATCCGATCGTGTGCGTACGCCAATATGGTCATGCGCTCCTATCCGATTGTGTGGCCAATATGGTGCGTGCACACTAATATGGTCGTGCGCTCTTGCGCCGAACTGTTGGTAGGCGGAGGGGAGCTCGTGCGCGTGCCCTTCATGATTGCGCGCACCTTTTCCGCGCTCATGGAGCTCATGAGGTTGTTCGCGCACCTGGCATGCAGTGTGTTGTTCACGCGCATGGCGTGGCACAGGATGTTCGCGCGCATGGCGAGCAACAGGATGTTCGCGCATATGGCGCGCCAAAGGATGAACCTGCGCGCCATGATCGCCATCTTGCTTGCGCGCCCCAACACGGTCGTGCACACCGAGTCGGTCGTGCATGCCGATTCGGTCGTACGCGCCAATTTGGCAGTGCACGCCAACTTGATCGTGCACGCGAGAGCTCTCAGGTTGGTGAGAGAACTCACTCCTACACTCACCCGAAGGTTCACGATAGCTTGTGTTGTGTGAGTGCGAACAATCAACACAACGAGAGTTTGAAAATTCTCTGTCATAAAAAGAATGACTCAGGTCACGAGAACCCGAAAATTCTGCGTGAACTGTGTTG
This sequence comes from Palaemon carinicauda, assembly GCF_036898095.1. Taxonomy (NCBI): domain Eukaryota; kingdom Metazoa; phylum Arthropoda; class Malacostraca; order Decapoda; family Palaemonidae; genus Palaemon; species Palaemon carinicauda. The sequence continues at coordinate 82,453,395 of NC_090732.1, read as the reverse complement.
CGCGAACCCCGAGGGTCAGCGCAACGAGAAACCAAAGTTTCCCTGTCACTAAACACCGAAGTGTCGGAGTGACTAAAGTTACGAGAACCCAAGGGTTCTCCGTAACTAATGTTACAAGACACCGAAGGGTCAGCGTAACGAGAAACCGAAGTTTCCCTGTCACAAAACACCTAAGTGTCAATGACTAAAGATAGGAGAGCCCTAAGGTTTAACGTAACTGATGTTACGAGACCCCAAAGGATAAGCGTAACGAGAAACCACAGTTTCCCTGTCACAATACACCGGAGTGTTAGAGTGACTAAAGTTACGAGAGCCCAAGGGTTCAGCGTAACTAATGTTACGAGACCCCAAAGGGTCAGCGCAACGAGAAACTGAAGTTTCCCTGTCACAAAACACCGAAGTGTCAGAGTGACTAAAGTTACGAGAGCCCAAGGGTTCTGCATAACTAATGTTACGAGACCCCGAAGGATCAGCATAACAAGGAACCAAGGTTCCTCTGTCACGAGACCCCGAAAGGTCAGCGTGATTGATGGCACACATTCCCTAAGGCTCAACGTTACCATCGTTACAAGAGCCGAAGGTTCAGCGTAACTGAAACCCGAAGGTTTCGAGCGGAGTCCCGAAGGAATCCTATAACACCTCCGCATAAGAGGTTTGTTCTCCCGAAGGAGAAAGTCGCTTAAGAGAAGGCTCTTGCTCCGCCCCTGAAGGAGAACCATAAGCGTAACGGGGGACCGCCGATGCCCAGAGGAGACTTGTTCCCCTGAAGGGATAACCTGCTTCAGAGAAAGCTCTGCCACCACCCCTGGTGGATCAGCAAGCTCCTACAAGTTATTTCTCGCGAACGAGAGGGAAGTTCTCCCAACGGAGATCACTTAAGACAAGATTTCTCCCAGCTCTATGGGAATAAAGCTTAGGCGTAAAAAATCTCTCTCACGAACGAGGGAGAAGTCCTCTCGAAGGAGGACATCGCCAAAGACAAGCCTTCTCCCAGCTCTATGGGAAAAAAGCATAGGCTTAATAGTCTCTCACGCTAACGAGAGTGAAGTCCTCCCGAAGAAGGATATCGCCTAAAACAAGCTTCCTCCCAGTTCTATGGGTAAAAAGCGTAGGCGTAAGAAACTCTCTCTCGCGAACGAGAGAGAAGTCCTCCCGAAGGAGGACATCGCCTAAAGCAAGCTTTCTCCCAGCTCTATGGGAAAAAAGCGTAGGCGTAAGAAACTCTCGCGAACGAGAGAGAAGTCATCCCGAAGGAGGACATCGCCTAAAACAAGCTTTCTCCCAGCTCTATGGGAAAAAAGCGTAGGCGTAAAAATCTCTCTCGCGAACGAGAGAGAAGTCCTCCCGCAAGAGGACATAGCCTAAGTAAAGCTTTCTCCCAGCTCTATGGGAAAAAAGCATAGGCGCAGACAAAAATCACTCTTTCTCTCTCGCAAGAGAGAGAGAGAGAGAGAGAGAGAGAGAGAGAGAGAGAGAGAGAGAGAGAGAGAGAGAGAAAAGTTCCCCTCAGAGGAGGAACATCAAGTTGAAGGTTGACAGCGAATGCTACCTCGTAATGAAGGCAGCTCACGAGCTACCACATAGAGCGCAGGATAACGAACAGGGCAGCCGTAGCACTCGGCCTTGTGTTCTACGTTGCTGTTACCTGTGAAAAAAGGAAGTTGTTATCAATTACAATTCATGCTCTGTAGCACAAAATACACTATTAGAGGAATAAGTCATCTCCTTGCAAGATAATTCCTCGGAAGGGAGCAGAACTGTTATACACTTTAATTCTGTATTCAAACAAACACACGGCAGTGTTGAAAACCTGCCGACCAACAGTCGCAGGGAAGGGCGGCAATGACTGCATCCCGCAGTTGGATACGATGTCAACAGCAATTAAAGTTACACGTATCTAACAACGTATATTTGCATTTATACATATATACACTCAATATATAAGATAAATGAAAACACAAAAGAAAAACAAAAAAACATCAAGGCAAGTCTTTGCGGGAGAGAAGGGCAGCATGTCCGTCCTCTACCGAGCCAAAAAGTAAAGTGGTTACTCAGCCGAGAGGTGTGAGTGAGCGGGGTAGCCAGTCTAACCCACCCCCCACCCGCTAACTAGCGGATAGGGTAGTTATCCCTCACTAAAATTATCATGGCTCGTCTTTCAGCTGCGCCGAAAGTAATACCCTATTATAAATAGCGAAGGTTTGTATTTGTGTCGGAACAAATAAATCTTTCATAAATACACTATAAATACTTGAAAATAACAAAGAGGATAAAACTTCACAATAACAAGAGGAAGAGAAACAAAGTGAGAATAGTGCCCGAGTGTACCCTCAAGCAAGAGATTGCTAACCCAATACAGGGGAAGACCACAGTACAGAGGCTATGGCACTACCAAAGAACAATGGTTTGATATTGGAGTATCCTTTTCCTAGAAGAGCTGCTTACTATAGCTAGAGAGTCTCTTCTACCCTTACCAAGAGGAAAGTAGCAATGAACAATTACAGTGCAGTAGTTAACCTCTTGAGAGAAGTATTGTTTGGTAATGTCAGTGTTAAGTGTATGAGGAAAGAGGATATGTAAACAATAGGTCAGACTATTCTGTGTATGTGTCAGCATCGATGAAATGAGCCCTAACCAAAGAGAAGGATCCAATGTGTTACTGTCTGGCCAGTCAAAGGACTCAATAGTAGGTTGGCCAGGGCACCAACCACCCGTTGAGATACTACCACTAGAGAGTTATAGGGTCTTTTGACTGGCCAGACAGTACTACATTGGATCATTCTCTCTGGTTACGGTTCATTTTCCCATTTACCTACACACACTCACACCAAATAGTCTGGCCTATCCTTTACATATTCTCCTCTGTCCTCATACACCTGACAACACTGAGATTACCAAACAATTCTTCTTACTGCGCTATAATTGTTCAGTGGCCACTTTCCTCTTTATAAGGGTAGAAGAGACTCTTCAGTTATGGTAAGCAGCTCTTTTAGGAAGACACTCCATTGTTCTCTAATCTTGAGTAGTGCCATAGCCTCTGTACCATGGTCTTCCACTGTCTTGAGTTAGAGTTCTCTTGCTTGAGGGTACACTCGCGCACACTGTTCTATCCTGTATCTTTTTTCTCTTCCTCTTGTTTTGTTGAAGTTTTTATGGTTTATAAAATGGTATTTATTTTAATATTGATGCTTTTCTTGAAATATTTTAATTTTCCTTAAAAGTTTCCTTTCCTCATTGAGCTATTTTCCCTGTTGGAGCCCCTGGGCTTATAGCATCCTACATTTCCAACTAGGGTTGTAGCTTAGCAAGTAATAATAATAATATAGTATCTCAATGGGTGGCTGGTGCCTTGGCCAACCTACCACCTGGAATGAAAGGATGCAGACAGCAATACCTTCCTGGTGTGCATCCTACTCTTCACTATGGATCACAGTAAAATTTACACTATTGAGTAAATTTTACTGTGATCCATAATGAAGAGTGGAACAGTATACAGTACCTAGAAACTAATTTTTTTTATTTTGATGTATGCCAATCAGCCCATTTTCCTGAACTTTAGCTTTTCATCTTGCTGCATATTGTAATTATGATTATTGTGTTCTTCAATCTAAGCTCACATGCCCCAGAATTTACACACTATCAATAATAATACAGTCAGCCCTCTTTATAGCAGTGAAAAGCTAAAAACGGTAAAAAAAGCTGGCCCTTTTATTAAAATTAAGAAAACTATTCTATTATACCTTCCATAATTCAAAAAACCGAGTTGTAAATACATTCGTTTTACTTTAAATTATGTATCAAACTAAATGTTACATAGAATAATAATGAATTTTTAAGGCAGAAAACAGCAAAAATCTTTTTTTAAAAACCCGGCCCGGCGGGCAAGCGGGTAGGTACCCGGGTATCTACCCATGCCAACCATGCTACCGACAGATAAGTATCTGTCAATCGATAACACCTCGATATGTTTCTAATTTCTGTAATACAAGCTTCGCTGTTCTCGTTCCCTTATGTAAAGGACGATGGTTTGTATTTGTGCAGGAACAAGGCCACCTTAGGAGTTGATCAGACTTTACTTAGTAGACAACTAAGCCCAAAACAGAGGCAAGTTTGGTGATGTTAAGGGACAACCCCCATGCTCCACTGCTAAAGAGGTAATTAACATCAAAAGCTCAATATGCCTCACCAACCTCATGCACCTTCTCTGATTGATGACAGCAACTGAGGCAAATAACTGAATAATATCCTGAAATACTAAGCAAGCACAGTAATGAGATTAAATGTCTCAGTGTGTCTTCCCTGTCATCTAACATCTGTTTTCCTTGTCCCTAATTAAATTTACAATCTCTTGCAAAAGCTTGCTATGAGGCATAGTAACAAGTTTAAAAACACACATCAATCTACTTTCCTTAGTGGATAGATTTACTAATACAACAATAATGGTGAAATCATACTCAACTTCAACATAATCAACTTACCTAAAACAGGGACATTTATCTTGAAAATATCCGAGTCATAACGAGGTGCATCTTCTGCATACACAGAACTTGGTCCACCAGAAATTATAATTGCTCTGAAAAGGACAATTAATAAACTTTAAAAGAGAATAGATATCTTAAAGAATATAAATAATAGTAAGCTAGTAATCTATAGTTTGGAATCACATTCATTGTGGTTTAGTTATGAATATAGAGATCAGATAATTTTTCATTCTTACAGAATAGAACTGTATTTCCCGACTATTTCACAAAATGCAAAATATGAGTTTATATTACTTCAAAAAGCTTCTTGCAATTACTGTTAATAAATCTAAACTAATATGTCATTGTACAAAAATAAAGTACAGTAATATCAAACAGGTTTAACAGGGTCATGGTCCTCGGAAAACTATGGTCTCAAAAGCATTGACTATGATGCAGGTACTATACTTTCTTTCTGCATACTTATATAAGACCAGTATTAACCCTTTAACCCCCAGGCTATTTGGAAATTTCCAACCCTTAACCCCCAGGGGGTTATTCTTTTCCCAGCACATTTTGCAGTATATTTTTTTTTAAACTGCTCTAACAGCCTTAGTTTTTGTCATTGGTCTCATTCTCTTGGAAAATGCCTGAATTTTTTCAAAAAAATTTCAAAAATATGAAAAAAATAATTTTTATAGCATTTTTTTGCAAGGACGTACCGGTACATCCATGGGGGTAAAGGGATGGCTTTTGTGAAACGTACCAGTACGTCCTTTGGGGGTAAAAGGGTTAAGTGAATCTGTCCCCAGACTGGACATGGTAGGGCTACTTCTGGAGTATATTACAGTACAGTAATCTATGGCTTTGTCCAACAAAGGTAGCAATTTGGCAACTGCAGGCATGAGCTGGATAATTCCAGACATTACAGCCCTGAAGATGATGGCTAAATAGTCTCACTAGAATTAATGTATTGTATTTCTAAAATAAGGTTCTACCCACTCATGACTGGACACGCAGAACTGATGCTAGTGTGAACAGAGCCAACTGCAGTAGCACAAAAAACACAGTATTGGGGTACCCATTGTACTTTTTACTGAAATTTCCTTTTACAGTACAGTAGAATCTCAGTACTTGAATGTCTTGAAGCGCGAACAAATCTGTGTTCGACCAAAAAGTTGAGTGAAAAATGCCTCCGTTTTCGAACAAATATTTGGTACTTGACCAGTGCGAGAAAAAGCCTGCCAAGCAGAACGCCATCAGTTACGCATTGGCCATTGTTATGGATGAACGTAAACATAAGCTTTGCCTCATTTTTTGCTTTAAACTGTGCTATATCTTTGTTTGGCATCCTTTTTATAACTATTTTAATTCATTAGCACTTAAACATGGGTCCTAAGAAGAATAACAGAGAAAGTGGTCAAGTAAAAAAGAAAATAGTAGGAATAACTACTTAATTGAAAACAGAAATGATTGCCAAGTAAGAAAATGGAATGCATGTTTCGGATCTTGCTCTCAAATACTCTGTGGTTAAGTCAACAATATCGACTATTTTAAAGAATGAAGAAATAATAAAGGGAGCTAATGTTACTAAAGGAGTGACTACTTTGATGAAGCAAAGGCCTCAGATACTTGAGGAAGTGGAGAAGTTGCTACTTATCTTTATAAATAAGAAAGTTACAAAGTGATAGCATTAGCGAGACATTTATTTGTGAAAAGGCAATAGAAACCTAAGAAGATTAAGTGAAGAAAACACCTGGTACAATTACTACCGGTGATATTGTATTCAAGGATAGTAGGGGGTGGTTTGAAAAGTTTAAGAACAGAAGTGGAATACAGAGCGTAATAAGGCATGGAGAGGCAGCGAGTTCAGAAAAGGAAGCAGTCGATAAATTTGTCGCTGAGTTTGGTAAACTTATAACCACAGAAGGTTATGCACCTCAACAGATGTTCAACGCCGACAAAACTGGGTTGTTTTGGAAAAAAAATACCGAAGAGAATCTTCATTAAAAAAGAAGAAAAAGCATTACCAGGCCACAAGTCAATGAAAGATAGGCTTACTCTACTGCTCTGTGGTAATGTAAGTGGAGATTTTAAGGTAAAGCCATTGTCAATTTATCATACCAGCCACCCAAGGGTGTTCAAAAAGAACCGACTGGGTTCATGAAGTTTTTTTGCACCGAGTGTGAAAGCATATTTGCAAGAAAAGAACTTACCACTAAAATGCTTTCTCTTGCTGGATAATGCTCCTAACCCCGGCCCCCCCAAGGGTTGGATGAGGATTTAGTAGATGAGTTGGACTTCATTCAAGTTAAATATCTGCTGCCTAACTACTCCTTTGCTACAACCTAAGGATCAACAGGTCATTTCTAATTTTAAGAAATTATATACTAAAGCCTTGTTTCAGTGTTAATGACACTCGGCCAACTTTGAAGGAATTTTGGTAAAATCACTTTCATATTCTTAATTGCGTTAGCCTTATTGATAATAAGTGGAACCAAGTGACCTACCACACTATGAATTCAGCCTGGAAGAAACTCTGGCCTGATTGTCTACCAGAGCAAGAATTTGAGGGCTTCAGTACTAATGACAAAATTGTGAATGACATTGTTTCCTTGGGACAAAGCATGGGCTTGGAGGTCGACGATGGCGATGTCGACGAGCTACTGTATTGGAAGACCACAGTACTGAGCTTACTACATAAAGAGTTCAAACACCTTCAAAATGAACAACAAAAGACTTTAGCTGAGGATATGTATTCTGGGGAGGAGGAGGAGGAGGAGGAGGAGGAGGAGGAGGAGGATATCCCAAGTTCAGTTATTTAAGAAACGAGTGCAAAGGGAGGGGGGGGATCAAGCTTTTCTTGAAAAACCCATCCTGATACCATACTAACCAATAGGACTGTAACCTTTTCAATAATAACATACAGTAATGTTGCATTACCGTAAAATTCTGCAAACAAGGCAAAAGCAATTAACATTGGATCAGTTTTTAATTAAAGTAAAACTTGCCCCAAGGCAACAGAGAAGAAAGAAATCCCCAAAACCTAAATTACCAGAGGTGTTTATGAAAGGGGATTCCCCCTCCTGGCAATACCTCCTCCATTCCTCCTCACACTGCCATCCAATTACTGTATCGGACCAGGGTTGCTGTGGCCTGATTGGTAACGTATCTGCCTGGTGTTTCCCAGTCGGTGGTTCAAGTCCCGCTCAGACTCGTTAGTGCCATTAGTGTCTGCAACCTTACCATCCTTGTGAGCTAAGGTTGGGGGGTTTGGGGGAGCGTATAGGTCTATCTGCTGAGCCATCAGCAGCCACTGCCTGGCCCTCCCTGGTCCTAGCTTGGGTGGAGAGGAAGTTTGAGCGCTGATCATATAATATATGGTCAGTCTCTAGGGCATTGTCCTGATTGCTAGGACAATGTCACTGTCCCTTGCCTCTGCCATTCATGAGCGACCTTTAAACCTTTAACCCACGAAGGACAACCCGTCCATATAATGGATGCATTAATTGACATCAACTTGAGAGCGTCTATATTGTGAATGCGTTTTTTTTATCCTTTCTCCCTCATACGTATGACTTTAGCTCCGCCTTCTATTGACATCATAGGCTACTTTAACCAATCAGTGATCGTTAACAAAGCAAAGTTGCCAGAAATCTTATACTTTGAGGTTATAGGCGTGTGCTAAGCATGCGCCGTTGGCGATGGGGGTAGGTGCCGTTTGGCTTATCGATCGAGATTTTGTTATCTGTTGGCAGGATAAAAGATATTGATAAAAGATATTGATTATCTTTATGATTCAGAAACAAGTGCTGATGATTTGGACAGCCATAGTGAGCATGATAATGATGATTATATTACTAATAGCGATGTTTATGACGACGATCTTGACATTGAACCTGTTGCTTCATCCTCTAGCAGAAGCCCTACTAACACAAAAGACATCACTCACAGGAACAATAAAGATTAATTCTAGATTTAGTTCTAAAGGCTTATATTATCTATCAGCAAAATACTGATAGGCCATCCAAGATATAATTATGAATGCTGTATTATTTTTGTAAATCCGCATTACCAAATGGTGAAAAAGTGTCACTTGATATGTTATACTGTATAATTTTTTTTTACCACGCTATTACTGGATAGAATAACCTGGTTTTTTAGGACTTTTTCAAAATTACATTCTTTACAAAATTAGCGCTGTTATAACAAATAGGAATAATAAGTTTTGTAATAATCCAGCTGCAAAGTGACTTTGATATTTTTGCTACTGTGATTTCTAAAGACATTTTTTTTTATATCCAAAGTAATTAACAATGTATTAAACAATAAATGCCCTATTTGAAAAGCTCATCTTCTTGCGGTTTCAATCATACCAAATACTTATATATTAGAGTGAAAAATATATTTACAGTTTTTCTTTTTTCTATAAATATCAATAAACCGTCATCATCCTTTGGCGGCGCCGCCCCTCGTCCTTTGTAGGTTAAAAGCTAAGCTTTCTTTTGTTAAAATGACTTCTAATGTTTTTATTTCTATTGAAAGTTTTGTGTGTCATTTTATTTAATGTTTGTGTTAAAACTACATAACTACATCCCTTTTTTTATTGCAAATGCCATGCTACTAGCTAATTATTTATACATCATTTTATTATTATTTTCTGCCTCATCCTAGCAGCCTTTGCCATGTTACTTTATGAGCTAATATTTTTGAGATCAATTATTCCCCTTCCCTGCTCATTAAAGGCAGATGTCAATTAAATCTTAAGAGATCTCCCAACATTTTTTAGTCTCTGGACACCATCTAACAGAAATTTTTTCATTTGTAATGAGTTTTCCAATACACTTGTTACAAATGTTGGTATTCTTTTGGTAGACTTGCTCAAATTCTATTTCATTTCCATTACAGGTACCATGTTTCTATTGAACATAATAGACAGGCCTTGGCATACATTATCAAGATTGATGTTTATCAAGAGATACTGAACTATATTTACCAGTACTGTAGTCTAGTATTCTCATTTTATTTCAGACAGGTGCCAATATTCTCACACACTTTTATAATCCAGTGTTTCTATGCAGACCACATTTTCCCACTTCTTTCAGGTCCTGTCCTTTCACCACAACATCAATTACTGTAATCACTAAACATGCAATAGGAAGGTTTGCTAACTCTACAATACAGTACTATTATAATCCTTCCAGCTGACATTAGACATTTTGTAAAAACAAATCTCAAAAACTCACCTATAACCTTTCTCCTTGAGTGTGTATGCTGGTGTATCAAGTGGTAATATGTCACTTTCCACATTTAATTCCCGTACTCTTCTATCAATGACTTTGCCATATTGAGCCCCAGCATCTAAAATGGCAACACGCTCCCCTACAGATCCATTCATGGCGGTGGTCTCGTCGTTGCTGTAGTGGCTGCTGTTGCTACTGCTGCTCCCACTTCCCTGCCGGCACCCACACCACGCCACCTGGCACTGAAAAGACAAGTTTCATTAGATTCATTCTAACACAAAAAAAATACTGAAATAACACTAATTTAGTATTCCACTTTCGAATAAACCCCACCGCAAAACCTAAATACTGTATAACAGATAATAAATAAATCTTTACGTAGCTCAGGTAATAAGAGAAAGCAGAGACCAAATCCATCAAACTTCTAATCTTTGGGCTCATCACTGTGAATATCATCGACAAACAATCCAATCTTCACATTAACGTTCATCGTCAATAAGCTGGTGTCTTATGTCAACTAGACAAAACCAGTCTAACAACAAAATTTTTCTCAAGATCAGATCCCATTACCAGTAATGAAGTTTAAATGTAACTTTATACAGTAGACATTATTCATCATGCAATTCATTTTTTTAAATCATTCAATAATAGATCCATTACTTATTAGACAATTTAGTTCCCAACAGATTTTTTTCGAAATGCAATAAATATTAAGTCATCCAATATCTATCCTAAAGAATAGTAATTAATCCAAAACCCCTACTTAGTGTTCAAAGTCTGAAAAAGCTTCTAAAGAAAAATGTTATTAGGGATATCCCTCATGAATTCAAATGAGAGGCTCAATAGGATCTTAAGTCAACCATAAAAAAGGACTGACTGACTATACTTTTGCCAAACCAGTAACATTGAAAAATTAAAAGAGGAATTCAGACTGAATCTACTGTACTGTACATAAGCAATATATAACATAACAATAAGTACAGTAAGTAGCAAGCTATAATACACTTCATAAAAATTCCTTCCTTTTATGAAGATGGGTTTCAATTCACCAAATACATTAGTCACAATGAACAAACTAATAAAAGGTTAATATATGATACATTAAATTCTAGAGAAATTGAAATTCACTAAAAGAAATGGACAAGTACTGGATAGTTTGGCATTTTTCTCTATGACTAATGGGGGCTGAGGCATATTAATTACGTATTGATCGATTAACATGTGATCACCATGTCACTGTCAAGTCCATTGTTTACTTTTGGAGGACAGATTGGGTTACTGCACAAACATCATCTGTATTCGCTTTTGCAAACTGTTCCTTAATTTTGCCAGGACACAATCATTACCTGACTTTTTTCGCCACTTAATGGCTTCCAAACATTTATACATACATCCCCAGATGTATTTTTTCTAACGATACAAACCTTAGCTATTTATTTAGGGGTACAAGTATTACTTTCGGCGAAGCTGAAATGACGAGCCATTAAAATTTAGCGAGGGTTAACTAGCCATACCGCTAGTTAGCGGTGTGGGGGGGGGGGGGTTTAGCTTGCTACTGCTCTTGCTCACACAAGTGATTTAGCTCATTTTGCTTGGAGGTAGGACTTCAAGGGGAATAGGGCAGGCAGGCAAGTTTGTATAAATAGCTAAGGTTTGTATCATTGGGAAAAATACAAATTATCTACAAATTTGTCATTTGTTCCATAACTGGAATACAAACCTACGCTCTTTATTTATAGTCCGTGGGCTGAGGGGGCTCACCTTGCACCCCCCCCCTTAAAATTGACAAAAGTGCATTTAGGTTGTAGCATTTGATCCATATTTTCATTTTTTTAATGTTCCCATTGAAAAAATAGGGACTCACTACTACTCCTCGGCCACTTTATTTGATGACATCATCGAATTTTGCAGCTGCCAATTTTGGGGTAGGGGAAACCTAATTAGACATAACTCCGGACTGAATGGTCAGAGAAAGATAAATGACATATCAAAATGTTTGCTTTGAGCCTCTCTAACAGATAAAATAGACAATTTGCAATTATGTTTAATAATTAGGCCACCAAAGGTCAAAAGGTCACCAAATTTGGGTCAAGTGAAAATTTTAGGTACCTCCATAAATGTAACCCCAGGACCAGCCAGACCAATATCTGATGACTTTTTCTACCTTATTTCATCTCTAGAGACCTCAAGAAATAGAATGACACCCATTAAGTTTACTTATTAGCCAAATCATGGAAATGAGATGTTATGTAAAAAGGTCAATTTTCAAATTTGCCGTTTTTTTTTCTCAAAATCGTAAAAACTGATAAAGCTCATAACTTCTTATAGAGGGGCTACGGAAATTATTTAATTGAATGCCAAGTAACAAACTACCAATTGGCTACAGTGGTGAAGATGGGTTGATTTCAATTCTAAGTACAAAACACCTGAATTCGACAGGTATAAGTACAGAAGAATTGTCATTGACTTTTATCTTTCTTCGTGGCCAAGTGGCTTAGTCACTGTCTATACAAGCTTGCCGACCAGGGTTCGATTCCCGGCCGGACCCAAGCTCTTGTCTTTGTGTGATTTCGCCTGGGGCTCTGATCCCGAGGTCGTTAAGAGAATCCAGACATTAATGTATCAAAAATATATATGGCTTATTTGAATATGAAAAACACGTCTAAATATGCAAAATTTATCATTAATTGAATGCCAAGTAACAAACTACCAATTGGCTACGATGGTGAAGATAGGTTGATTTCAATTCTAAGTACAAAACACCTGAATTCGACAAGTATAAGTACAGAAGAATTGTCATTGACTTTTATCTTTCTTCGTGGCCAAGTGGCTTAGTCACTGTCTATACAAGCTTGCCGACCAGGGTTCGATTCCCGGCCGGACCCAAGCTCTTGTCTTTGTGTGATTTCGCCTGGGGCTCTGATCCCGAGGTCGTTAAGAGAATCCAGACATTAATGTATCAAAAATATATATGGCTTATTTGAATATGAAAAACACGTCTAAATGTGCAAAATTTATCATTAATTGAATGCCAAGTAACAAACTACCAATTGGCTACGATGGTGAAGATAGGTTGATTTCAATTCTAAGTACAAAACACCTGAATTCGACAGGTATAAGTACAGAAGAATTGTCATTGACTTTTATCTTTCTTCGTGGCCAAGTGGCTAGTCACTGTCTATACAAGCTTGCCGACCAGGGTTCGATTCCTGGCCGGACCCAAGCTCTTGTCTTTGTGTGATTTCGCCTGGGGCTCTGATCCTGAGGTCGTTAAGAGAATCCAGACATTAATGTATCAAAAATATATATGGCTTATTTGAATATGTAAAACACGTCTAAATGTGCAAAATTTATCATTAATTGAATGCCAAGTAACAAACTACCAATTGGCTACGATGGTGAAGATGGGTTGATTTCAATTCTAAGTACAAAACACCTGAATTCGACAGGTATAAGTACAGAAAAATTGTCATTGACTTTTATCTTTCTTCGTGGCCAAGTGGTTTAGTCACTGTCTATACAAGCTTGCCGACCAGGGTTCGATTCCCGGCTGGACCCAAGCTCTTGTCTTTGTGTGATTTCGTCTGGGGCTCTGATCCCGAGGTCGTTAAGAAAATCCAGACATTAATGTATCAAAAATATATATGGCTTATTTGAATATGAAAAACACGTCTAAATGTGCAAAATATGTTATTTTCATTAGTAAAATAAATTTTTGAATATACTTACCCGATAATCATGTAGCTGTCAACTCTGTTGCCCGACAGAATTCTATGGAGGGATACGCCAGCTATCACAATACTAGAAGGGGGTGTTCTTACCAGCGCCACCTGTGGCCAGGTACTCAAGTACTTCTTGTTGACACCTCCTCAATTATTCCTCGGTCCCACTGGTTCTCTATGGGGAGGAAGGGAGGGTCAATTAAATCATGATTATCGGGTAAGTATATTCAAAAATTTATTTTACTAATGAAAATAACATTTTTCAATATTAAACTTACCCGATAATCATGTAGCTGATTCACACCCAGGGGGGTGGGTGAAAACCAGTGTACAAGATTAAAGGATAGCTAAGTATCCCATATTTCATATAACAGTTATCTCAAATAACAATGAAATAATAAGTACCTGGTAAGGAAGTCGAATTGAACCGTTACTCTGTCTCTTTTTTAAGTTCGTCTTCCTTACTGAGCGCAGCGTTCCTCTTGGAGGCTGAATCAACCCAAAGGTGCTAAAGTATACAGGGCTGCAACCCATACTAAAGGACCTCATCACAACCTTTAACCTCGGCGCTTCTCAAGAAAGAATTGACCACCCGCCAAATCAACAAGGATGTGGAAGGCTTCTTAGCCGACCGAACAACCCATAAAAAGTATTCAAGAGAAAGGTTAAAAAGTTATGGAATTATGGGAATGTAGTGGCTGAGCCCTCGCCTACTACTGCATTCGTTGCTACGAATGGACCCAGGGTGTAGCAGTACTCGTAAAGAGACTGGACATCTTTGAGATAGAATGATGCGAACACTGACTTGCTTCTCCAATAGGTTGCATCCATAACACTCTGCAGAGAACGGTTCTGTTTGAAGGCCACTGAAGTAGCCACAGCTCTCACTTCATGTGTCCTTACCTTCAGCAAAGCAAGGTCTTCTTCCTTCAGATGAGAATTTGCTTCTCTAATCAGAAGCCTGATGTAGTAAGAAACTGAGTTCTTAGACATTGGTAGAGAAGGCTTCTTGATAGCACACCATAAGGCTTCTGATTGTCCTCGTAATGGTTTTGACCTTCTTAAATAGTACTTAAGAGCTCTAACAGGGCAAAGTACTCTCTCTAGTTCGTTCCCCACCATGTTGGACAGGCTTGGGATCTCGAACGACTTAGGGCAAGGACGGGAAGGAAGCTCGTTTTAGCCAAAAAAACCGAGCCGCAAGGAACATGTAGCCGTTTCAGATGTGAAACCTATGTTCCTGCTGAAGGCGTGGATCTCACTTACTCTTTTACCTGTTGCTAAGCACACGAGGAAAAGAGTTTCTAATGTGAGGTCCTTAAAAGAGGCTGATTGGAACGGTTCAAATCCTGATGACATTAGGAACCTTAGGACCACGTCTAGATTCCAGCCTGGAGTGGACAACCGACGTTCCTTTGAGGTCTCAAAAGACCTAAGGAGGTCCTGTAGATCTTTGTTGGAGGAAAGATCCAAGCCTCTGTGGCGGAAAACCGCTGCCAACATACTTCTGTAACCCTTGATCGTAGGAGCTGATAGGGATTTTACGTTCCTTAGATGTAACAGGAAGTCAGCAATCTGGGTTACAGTGGTACTGGTTGAGGAAAACTGCATTGGCCTTGCACCAGCTTCGGAAGACTTCCCATTAAGACTGATAGACTCTGAGAGTGGATGTCGTCCTTGCTCTGGCAATCGTTCTGGCTGCCTCCTTCGAAAAGCCTCTAGTTCTTGAGAGACTTTCGATAGTCTGAAGGCAGTCAGACGAAGAGCGTGGAGGTTTGGGTGTACCTTCTTTACGTGAGGTTGACGCAGAAGGTCCACTCTAGGAGGAAGAGTCCTGGGAACGTCGACCAGCCATTGCAGTACCTCGGTGAACCCTTCTCTCGCGGGTCAGAGGGGAGCAACCAACGTCAACCGTGTCCCTTTGTGAGAGGCGAACTTCTGAAGTACCCTGTTGACAATCTTGAACGGCGGGAATGCATACAGGTTGAGATGGGACCAATCCAGCAGAAAGGCATCCACGCGAACTGCTGCTGGGTCTGGAATTGGAGAACAATACAAGAGGAGCTTCTTGGTCATCGAGGTAGCGAATAGAACTATGGTTGGCAGACCCCACAGGGCCCAAAGTCTGCTGCAAACATTCTTGTGAAGGGTCCACTCTGTGGGGAAGACCTGACCCTTACGGCTGAGGCGATCTGCCATGACATTCATATTGCCCTGAATGAGCCTCGTTACCAGCGTGAGCTTTCGATCTTTGACCAAATGAGGAGGTCCCTTGCGATCTTGAACAACTTCCTCGAATGAGTCCCTCTCTGCTTGGAGATGTAAGCCAAGGCTGTGGTGTAGTCGGAGTTCACCTCCACCACCTTGTTAAGCTGGAGGGACTTGAAGTTTATCAAGGCCAGATGAACTGCCAACAACTCCTTGCAATAGATGTGAAGTGTCCTTTGCTCCTGATTCCATGTTCCCGAGCATTCCTGTCCGTCCAGTGTCGCACCCCAGCCCGTGTCCGATGCGTCCGAGAAGAGACGGTGGTCGGGGGTCTGAACAGCCAAAGGTAGACCTTCCTTGAGAAGAATGCTGTTCTTCCACCACGTTAGAGTAGACCTCATCTCTTCGGAAACAGGAACTGAGCCCGTCTCTAGCGTCATGTCCTTTATCCAGTGAG
Source organism: Palaemon carinicauda (assembly GCF_036898095.1). NCBI lineage: Eukaryota > Metazoa > Arthropoda > Malacostraca > Decapoda > Palaemonidae > Palaemon > Palaemon carinicauda. Next base: position 82,437,305 of record NC_090732.1, on the reverse strand, counting down.
CAGCTAGATGATACTGAAGGGGGAGGAGGTGGAGTCTCCCTAACTCGATGAACAGGGCCAGCGATGAAAGTGTCCCTGTTAGACTCATCCCCTGCCTGACTAAGCATCGGTTCCTTCTCAGCATGCTCTGGATGCATTCTAGGGCTTGGAAGATCCTTGGGGCCGACGGACAAGTCCGAAAAGCTCGACTCTGAAGATCCATACCCAAGGAAACAATGGTCTGGGATGGAACGAGCTGAGACTCCTCAAAATTGACCAGGAGGCCCAGTTCCTTGGTCAGATCCATAGTCCATTTGAAAATCTCCAGACAGCGACGACTTGTGGGAGCTCTTAAAAGCCAGTCGTCTGACGGAGCCGGACACAAGATCATGATACTGCTGCACAGTCTGTAAACTGACAATCATGGGCAAGCGAGGAAGTACAGTGACAACCCGAATCTGTCTAGACTATCTGGGTCGTACAGACAACTCCTTAACGGGTTGCTGAGGTTGCCGCACTGCGTCACAACAAGTCCCTTCTGTTGGTTGTTGAACGTCTTCCCCGTGACACATTGACTCCGTAAACAAAAATCCTCTAACAAGGACTAAGCTTGGACTGCATGTCATGCAACACAGCTCAAGGTCTATGGGAGCAGGTGTGGTAACAGACGGGATTAGCGGCTGAAGTGGAACCATTACCTTCCCTGTAAGCATGTTATGCTTAAATAAAAGTCCATAAGAGGTTATGCAGCTAAAGGCTCCCTCCAAATGACAGAGTCCTCAAGGGAATATCAGAAGGAGGGAGAAAAGAACTTTCTCATCTACAGGGACCTTATCCTAGAAAAGCTAAGTTCTCTGAGTGAGGGTTCACTGGTGCAAAAGCAGCAGACTAGAAGGCAACGTTATGAAACTGCTTGACAGTCTAGTGAGTTGGCAACAACCCAAGATATGTTGAGAAGCATGCGGTAAGGTATGCAGAGCATGATGAATGCAGAGTATGCTGAATGCAGAGCATGCTGTAAGTAGAGCATGTTGTATGCAGAGCATGCTGAATGCAGAGCATGCTGTATGCAGAGCATGTTGTATGCAGAGCATGCTGAATGCAGAGCATGCTGAATGCTGAGCATGTAGTAAGCAGAGCCTGCTGTAAGCAGAGCCTGCTGTAAGGAAAGCAGAGCGTGTGCATGGCGTTTAACATTTCTCAGAAATTCCATGACCAGTGCTAGAGTGCTTTATGCATGCTTGCATGGGGTTTAAAAATCAACATAATGTTTACCTTACATTCATAACTCATGATTCATATTTTTGCCATGGTTTGAAAATGGAGGTAAGGTATGCTGAACAGCAGAGTCAGAACGAGCTGGAACAACAACAGTGGAAGGTGCAGAAAGTTCCTGTTCCTGTGGTATGAGTGGAGCGTGAAGAGACCGAGGTTGCGCAGAACAAGGTAAAGTTCCCGCAAGCAGAGGTGTCTGAGGCGCAGGATCAGGGTGCACGGGTTGAGCTCGGTGCAGCAGCTGAGGAGACTGACTCACAGGTGGAAGAGGTTGTACCTCCACCGAGAGTTGCACCACCGGTGGAGCAGCCAGGGGAGGAGGAGGAAGAGTGGGGTAATCCTCCTGATCCCAAACCGAAGGTTGCCTTAAAGAAGGCTGAGGCTGAACAACACTGGGAACAGCGAACACAGAAAGAGGTTCAACATCGTACGCCTGGCAGATGGTGCTGCGACTGGGTGCAGCGAGTGCAGGCGGGTAGAGCACAGGCTGAACGGGTGCAGGGGAGGTGCAACACTCTCAGCCCGACACTCACACAACAGGTCCGAAAGCTGTGCTTGCATGGACTGTAGTAGAGTCCACAACATCGTACGCCTGGCAGATGGTGCTGCGCCTGGGTGCAGCGAGTGCAGGCGGGTTGAGCACAGGCTGAAAGGGTGCAGGTGGAGGTGCAACACTCTCAGCCCGACACTCACGCAACAGGTCCGAAAGCTGTGCTTGCATGGACTGTAGTAGAGTCCACAACATCGTACGCCTGGCAGATGGTGTTGCGACTGGGTGCAGCGAGTGCAGGCGGGTGCAGCACAGGCTGAACGGGTGCAGCCGGTTGGTGCACCACCGGTGCAGGCGGGTGCAGCACAGGCTGAACGGGTGCAGGCGGTTGGTGCACCACCGGTGCAGGAGGAGGAGGAGGTGCAACACTCTCAGCACGACACTCACGCATCAGGTCCGAAAGCTGTGCTTGCATGGACTGTAGTAGAGTCCACAACATCGTACGCCTGGCAGGTGGTACTGCGATCAGGCGGAGCGAGCATAGGGGGGGGGGAGTGTAGGCGCACTCTCAGCCCGACAAACTGATGACTGAGGAGAGTCAGAGCTAACCCAATGACTGCATCCGGGTTGTTGAACTTTACTTCGTACGTCTGGCATAGGTCTGGACTTTACGTTTAAGAGGTCTTGAGACCTGAGACCAGCGTAACTCTGCCTTTATTTTCTCCTCTAAATCTCTTCTGCAGACGAGCAAAATAAGGGCTCAATCGTCTGCGGGTGGGAGTGACGGTCTCGGTAAGACACGCCCACAACCACCGAGGATACTTCTGTGCGCCGATCAAGGCCTGCCGAACCCTTATGCCCTTCGACATTGCTTCTCCCCTGGGCTTGGGAGCTTGCAAGAGGTCCCGGACTGGGAGGACGACTGGCGCGCACAAAAGTACCCTCACGCATAACACTGACATACTTTGCGCTAATCACTTATCACTTTGATTTCTGTTTGCACTTATTTCACTGAACTCGAAACTTTAAGTGGTTTGTACCTGAAACACGCAATTCTATCCTTCTCAAAAGTTAGTAATTGCGAAAACAGAATTACAATGTAACAGAAAAATCTAATGAAAGAAAATTCAGTGGCTGGAAAGAGACTAAACACTAGATCACTCTAGAAACGTTTAGTTTCTTCCCCTAAAGAGACTAGGGATAAGAGCAAAACGATAACGACGTTACTCGTACGCCTGGCAGGCTGAGGGAAACGTTTATCCTCTTTCT
>NC_090732.1:82386792-82431792 GCF_036898095.1 Palaemon carinicauda | reverse complement strand
TTTCCAAACGATAAACATTTAGCTATTTACTAGGGGGTTATCACTTTTAGCGAAGCTAAAAGAACGAGCCATTAAAATTTTATCGAGGATTAACTACCCATTCCACTAGTTAGGGGGGGGAAGATTGCTATCGCTCACACTCACACACTGGTGATTTAGCTCATTTTGCTTAGAGGTAGGACTTCAAGTAGGAAAGGGCAAGCAGGTAATTTTGTACAAATAGCTAAAGGTTTGCATCGTTAGGCAAAATTCAAAAGACAAAGATTACTGGTAGTCCCAAATAGGCGAGAAGGAGGAGCGGTAACAACCACTCTCCCGAGGAAGAGCAGCAACAACCACTCTCACTCCGAGCCAAAAGCAAACTGAAGCACAGTCACAGGTGAGTGAGTGAGTAGCTAGCTACCCCCCGCTAACTAGCGGGATGGGTAATTAACCCTCGCTAAATTTTAATGGCTCGTCCATTCAGCTTCGCCCCAAGTAATACCCCTATAAATAGCGTAGGTTTGTATTCCAGTTACGGAATAATTATTATTACAATCAAAGCTATAACCCTCGTTGGAAGAGCAAGATGCTATGAGCCCAAGGACTCTAACAAGGAAAATTGCCCAGTGAGAAAAGGAAACAAGTAAATAAATAAACTACGAGATAAGTAATAAAAAATCAAAATAAAATATTCTATTAACAATAACAATATCAAATTAGAACATTATACACTATTACACAAACTACAAAAACTTCATGAAAAAATGACGAGGAAGAGATATACTGTAAGATCGAACAGCGTACCTGAGTGTACCCTCAAACAAAAGAACTCTACCCCAAGACAGTGAAGGCCATAGTACTTAGGCTATGACCCTATACAAGACTAGAGAACAATGGTTTGATTTTGGCGTGTCCTTCTCCTAGAAGAGTTGCTTACCATGGCTAGAGTGTCTCTTCTACCCTTACTAAGAGGAAAGTAAACACTGAACAATTACATTGCAAGAGTTGACCGCTTGAGCAAAGAATTGTCTGGTAATCTCAATGTTGTCAGGTGTGTGAGGACAGAAGATCATGTGAAAACAATAGGCCCGACTATTTGGTGTATGTGTAAGCAAAGAAAAAATGAGCCATAACCAGAGACAGGGATCCAATGTAGTACTGTCTGGCCAGCCAAAGGACCCAATAACTATCTAGAGGTAGTATCTCAACTGGTGGCTGGTGCCCTAGCCAAATTTCTACCTACAAGCAGAACATGTTTTGCTACGCGTTAGCCCCACGGGTTTGTTATTATAATAGTTTAGAGTGTTATGACTTTAATTCGGTTCAAACAGATATATGTTCCAAATTCAATCTTGCCTAATGTAAGGTGATAAAACAAAATAAATCACATTTCTATTATAACAATAAAAAATATTGCATAATTGACTGAATAAAACCATTGATATACTGTACAAACTTAACAAAGGGGAGAGTTGTAGCTTTGTGCTCCAGCATCTATTCGAACATTGGAATTGGCTTCTATTTCCCATTATGACTAAATATATCAAACATGCTTCTATCCTAACCTATTCTTATGACAAAATAATTAAATCTGAGCTTCAATTACAAAGTCCATTCCAATACAGTACTGATAACAAATAAGTTTTATTCAGTTCAAACAATTAACTTACGACCAAAGCTCCAAATATACAGTAGTTTTTTTTTCTGAACTGTCAGGAGGGAGATGATTACCGAGGCAGCTGCTATGATGACGACAGGAACAAAACATGACAAATTCGAAGATAATTTGTATTTTTCCTAACCATACAAACCTTAGCTATTTACAAAGGGTTATTACTTTTAGCGTAGCTGAAATGGCGAGCCATTAGAATTTAACGAGGGTGTATTACCCCCGCGCTAGTTAGCGGGGGGGTAGGGGAGTGGTAGCTAGCTACCGCTCCTCCCCCTCACACACAGGTGAATACTCACTTTCACTTAGAGGTAGGACTTGTCTTGGGGGACAGGGCTGGCGGGCAAATATGTGTAAATAGCTAAGGTTTGTATGGTTAGGAAAAATACAAATTATCTTCGAATTTGTCATTTGTTCCGTAACCGAAATACAAACCACGCTATTTACAAAGGGTGACTTATCCCTTAGGAAGGGTGGAAAGTCCCCAGCCATACTGGCTTTGGCTTTACCCGGGGACTCAGAATCCGAGTGAGTCGCACTCGAGAAAAGGAGTCCCTGCACCTCACAAGTTCCTTGCACCGCAAGGAACCATGTGGCCTACGTAAGCTTGTGTGTGAAGGAAGAAGTGTGACCCGTCTTAGGCAGTTGACCTGGAGTTCCAGAAGGAACTCTGGGTTAAGACGTTCCCAATACCACCTCGTCAGGGTATGGGGGACGCGACAGTATTGACTCAATACTCGGAACACAAGGAAGCATGGTTTACCTGCAGAGGTTCGAGGTCAGCTATGCAGAGACCAGGATGCTGCTTCCCTGTAGAGGGGATGATGAAGAAAGAAGTAAGGGCCAGACATACTTCTTTCGTTCATGCAGACTAAAACCTGATAACAATGCCCTCAACCTTCTGCTACCTGTCCAAAAAGGAGCCTGAGGTTAGACCAGCTGTTGTGTAGCCACCACAGAGCGATAGAAAACGTATCGAGACTCCTGTGGATCACGCCCTGCAGGAAGCGGGCTGCGAAGGTCATCAGACGCTTCCAGACTCCAGCTTGTAGCACCTGCGTCACAGAGTAGTATTACTCGAAGGCGAGGGACGTTGCGATGTATCCAACATCGTGCTGTAGGGCGACGTGACGGGGGAGGGTCTGAAGACAGGTCGAGATGAATGTCCTTGAGTCCGGGCTGAAGAGGTATACTGGTGACTCTCCCCCCATGTCCTCCTTGTGTTCCCAAATCGGCTGCAACTGGGGCCAAACTGCAGCTGTTCCCAGCACTAACCTCTCGATTCCTGTACTGGCAAGAAAGAGAAGGTCTTGGGACATCAGACACAGAATGGAGACTCAAAATCTTGAATGAATCGGACCGAAGGGTCGGGACCCTCAGATTCTGAGTCTAGCCAACAACTCAGGAGCGAGCCTGAATGTTGCCTTCCCCTCTTCCTTAGAAAGGGGGGGGAGTAGTAAGAGACCAAGAAGATTGCTTACACACTGGCCGTGGCCAGAGTGAGCAGAAGACCCAGGGCGGAATACAATCCGAGGCCTGTCGTAAAAGGGTCTTGAGAAGATCTCTTAAAGGACTAAAAGTCCGAGCCATGCTCCAAGTTGGAGGTCTTCCTCCGACTAGGGCAGGGACGATCGTAGCTTCGCATGAGCGAGGATAGATCCAGCGGGCAGGAAAAAGTTATTCCTTTAAGCCTGAAGGTCAGGGAAAGGCTGAGCGACAGGCTTCATTGCCAAGAGCGGAAAGGAGTTTCCTCCCGCCGAAAGGCAATAAGACCGTTATTGCTGGAGAAGAGGCCTCACGGGAAGAGGTATGTCTCCCACGGCAACAACCACCTTAAACTCTTCACTTTGCCTGGGAGACCCCTGTGGATGACTATCGCAGATGACGCGACCTCCGTACCGCGACTGTAGCGGGTTGTCTCTTCTAGAGGAGGAAGCGTAGTGTCTCCAGGCATGAAGCCGAAGCGACGCCCCGGTTCGGGAGAGATGTCGCAGTGTGGTTGCTTGAGTAGTCTGCGCCGTGGGAGAAGCTCTCCCGGGAGTTCCGTCAGGGGCAGCAGAGGGTCCAGAAACCGTTCTGCACATAGTCCCAGTGGAGCTCTCCCATTGAAAGGTTGACAGACAACCTGGTTTTGTTGAGACCCATTGTCCGCAGACAAAAAGGAGGGAAGACGCAGGCGTCGAAGTTGTCCCACCATCACCGGAATGCATCTTGCCAGAGTCTCGGGGTCTGAGACTGGGGGGAAAACTAGCGGAAGCTTGAGGTTCCAAGCTGTCGCGATCAGGTCCCCCAGACCAGCACTTGCTGGTTACCCAAGGTCAAAGACCCCTAGGTACACTCTCTCTATGAGGCTCTGCTCGGATAGTCTGAGAGAAACATTCCCCTGCCTGGAATGAGAGAGCCGATGGTGGAATTGAGAGAATCTCAATCATCCCGATATCTCTACTGCAAGATGTGAAGGTGTGAAAATGCGTCCCCTGCTGGTTAGCATGAAGTCGACACGCAACGGGGCGACTTGGCAGGAGCGGTAGGATCTGAAGAGGGGCCAGACTAAGGCCCTTAAGCCTGCCTGAATGATGGAGAGGTATCCTTCAGGTCTTGACCATAGGCCTGGACCGGAACATGCCCCCCCCCCCCCCTTTCCTTTGACGAGTCCGAGAACCGCATCAAGAATGTGGGGAAAGGACGAGAATATCCACTACCATCAAGAGGCTCCATAGGTCAACACCCATTGCAGGTTTAATAGTTCCGCTGGTCCCATAGGGCCAGGGAGTCCGGTTAAACATTGCCTGAAGCCACCGGAACTTGGATCGCCCCACATGGAACTTATCCTGAGGCGACCGTTCGGACTATAAACGGGTCAATGAGGAAAGAAGAACTAGGAAACGTTCCAAGGTAGGGCTGAAAACTCTGCTTGACTGAGAACAGGTACTGCGACTCTCCTCAGTCTTGCCACGGTGAACCGAAAGGAAGGCTCGGAGGATGTGGTAACAGAATCTGGCGTCCCCAGGTGGTCACCCATCCAAGTACCGACGTTGCTTAACCTCGCTGGACGGACGAGAAGCGGGGTTTCCAACGTGGTAAGGCGGTTGACTCAATATCATGGCCAGATACTCCAGATGTTGAGGCAGAGGAAGAGAAGGCTCCAAGCAAAATACCATGAGCCCACACTCATGGTCAGCATTCGGAAGCTTTTCCCGGCGCTGAAGAAGGTCGAAACCCGAGCCTACCGGAGTTGACCAGCCCTCCAAACAGCAGAGGAGGCGGAAGTCTGCACCTGAGCGGCCAAGAGGAAGGCAGGGAGAGTTCTCTGGGGAACCAAACCTGCTATGCCACGGCGGGATAGCCACACTGCATCGTATTCAGGAATACTTGCAGTTTAGGCTGAATTCGACGAGCACCCTGGAAGATGGATGGAATGGAAACTGAAAGTACCCGTCCTTCCGATCCAGGGTTAAAGGAGTCCTGTCGCCTCGTTACCAGTCTGATCGATTCTGCTGGTCTACGCTGGCCGAAGTTTGTTCGACAAACTTGATCAGGGCTGAGAGGTCGACTATGGACATCCCCTCTCAGATCCTTCCTTACAAGAAAGGATCGACTGAGGGGGCCGGGGGTGAAGCCGTCGATGATCCTAAGGAAGACCTTCGCCTAAGGTATGGATCATTCTGCCCAACCGGGCAACTCTGCTGATGCTATGGCATAGAGGTTCAGAGACACTGAATTCGCTGACAGAGACGGCAGGCGCGATATCCTTGACTACTCACAGAGATTGTGCGGGAATGGGCATCGGGAAGCTGTCATTCGGATGAGTAACCTTAAGCATCCTCCCAGCGAAAAAAACCTGCAATCCTAGAGTTCGTGAACTCCTTTTAGGACTATGCCCCCCCGGGGGAGTCTCCCGTGCCATCTGTTCCTGACAGGAGGAAACTGCAATTGGACACCTTGTCCCAGTTGTCGTAGCCGATAACTTAGGCCGACGTGGTTGAAAGAAAAGGGAGCTGGAGCCCTGCAGAGTCTGGAAGAAAGCGCCTTGGAGGAGTGAAACCGGAAGTCGATTTACTCCGCACAGCAGATGTTTAAGTCTCTGTCCTTGGGCAAAGACAAAACTCTTCTCAAGGATGGAAGGGTGTCTGAGGTCGTTGACCTCCACAGATGAGACACCCGAAGGAAGCCTTCAGTCAGTGCGTCCAGATGGTACAACATCGAGCTTGTCCGCAAGTAGATACTTAACGACGAAAGGCCAAGGTGCCTGAGCTCGAGAGGAGGAAAGTACCCTTGATCTTCCTGTAGCTTCCTTGAACCAAACCTCGGGCCATAACCGAGGAGGGAAAGAACCTGGTAAGCTCCCAGAGGAAGAGGTAAGCAGTCACCCCTTGTCCGATGGAGAAATCTTCAACGGAAAGCCCCCCCCGCCAAAAATCCTTCCAGGGCGGGAGAAGGAGAGAGTACTCGTGCAGGAGAGGGGACCCTCGAGACCGACCTCTTGGGAACCAACTTCGCCCTGGGGGAAGTCACCACGAAGTCCACTCCTCTCTTTCTCTTCAGCGTAGGAGAGACAGCCGCTGGTTTGTTACCCTGGCCGGTGAGTGCTGGTTTCATAAACCTCATTAACGCCCGTGCCAGCGGATCAAACCATGTCTGCTGCTCCAAGGACACAGAGTCCGAAATCCTAGCTAAGGTGAAAGGGATCGGGCGATCCTTTGGAGAGGACACGACGGTTCCTGCCTGAAAGAAGGTGGGAAGAATGCTGTACTGACCTGTCTTCGTCCTGCACTACCAACCTGTGCTTGGATGGAGGTGATCCCGAGTGCCGCCTAGGAGCACGCGTCCCTGCTGCTACCACCGGCTGTGGAATTCGCCGCGAACTATGGTCGCGCGAGGGCGAACGGTCGCGCAAAGGCGAATGGTCGCGCGGGCGCGCAGGCGAGTGGTCGCGCGGGCGCGCAGGCGAGCGGTCGCGCGGGCGCGCAGGCGAGCGGTCGCGCGGGCGCGCAGGCGAGCGATCGCGCGGGCGCGCAGGCGAGCGATCGCGCGGGCGCGCAGGCGAGCGATCGCGCGGGCGCGCAGGCGAGTGGTCGCGCGGGCGCGCAGGCGAATGGGCGTGACGGCGAGGGATCGTGCTGCCGCGTAGGTGAAGAAGATCGCTGGCGGTAAGCGATGGCGAGCAGCATGCGCAGGTGAATGATCGCGTGAAAGGGTGCGATGGTGATCAGCATCCGCAAGAGGGCGATCGTTCAGGGTTGTGCGATGAGGAGCAGCATGCGTAAGCGGCCAATCGTTCAGGGTTGTGCGATGGCGAGCAGCATGCGCAGGTGAATGATCGCGTGAAAGGGTGCGATGGTGATCAGCATCCGCAAGAGGGCGATCGTTCAGGGTTGTGCGATGAGGAGCAGCATGCGTAAGCGGCCAATCGTTCAGGGTTGTGCGATGGCGAGCAGCATGCGCAGGTGAATGATCGCGTGAAAGGGTGCGATGGTGATCAGCATCCGCAAGAGGGCGATCGTTCAGGGTTGTGCGATGAGGAGCAGCATGCGTAAGCGGCCAATCGTTCAGGGTTGTGCGATGGCGAGCAGCATGCGCAGGTGAATGATCGCGTGAAAGGGTGCGATGGTGATCAGCATCCGCAAGAGGGCGATCGTTCAGGGTTGTGCGATGAGGAGCAGCATGCGTAAGCGGCCAATCGTTCAGGGTTGTGCGATGGCGAGCAGCATGCGCAGGTGAATGATCGCGTGAAAGGGTGCGATGGTGATCAGCATCCGCAGTTGAGGGTCGCGCGATGGCGATCAGCATCCGCAGTTGAGGGTCGCGCGATGGCGATCAGCATCCGCAGTTGAGGGTCGCGCGATGGCGATCAGCATCCGCAGTTGAGGGTCGCGCGATGGCGATCAGCATCCGCAGTTGAGGGTCGCGCGATGGCGATCAGCATCCGCAGTTGAGGGTCGCGCGATGGCGATCAGCATCCGCAGTTGAGGGTCGCGCGATGGCGATCAGCATCCGCAGTTGAGGGTCGCGCGATGGCGATCAGCATCCGCAGTTGAGGGTCGCGCGATGGCGATCAGCATCCGCAGTTGAGGGTCGCGCGATGGCGATCAGCATCCGCAGTTGAGCTAGTAGCTGGCGAACCATGTTCCTTCAGAAGTGTTGGAGAACGTTGGCGTGCCAGCTGTAACACACGTGGGCGATCCGGAGATCGCTGGCGAGCTGATGATCGCTGACGAGCTGACGATCGCTGGCGAGCTGATGATCGCTGGCGAGCTGATGATCGCTGACGAGCTGATGATCGCTGACGAGCAGAAGGCTACGCGTGGAAGCCTGCGCAAAGAAGAAGAGTCCTTGACCCCGACCTGAACCGAAGTTCTAGATCGCGAGGGCGAACGTGGGCGCACAGGGCACGTAACAGGAACCGCAGGGAAGATCATCTTGAAAGCGCTGACGAACAGGAGAGCGCTGACGAACAGGAGAGCGCTGACGAACAGAAGGGCGCGCAGGGAAACCCTGACACGCAAGGGAAGAACCCCCGTGGGGGCAACCCTTTGCCCCGAAGGGATCGTTGTCCGCCGGGAGACTGATGTCCGTCGGAAGACCGCTGTCCGTCGGGAAGACCGTTGTCCGTCGGGAAGACCGTTGCCCGTCGGAAGACGAGATTAGACTGCTGTCCATCTGCACCAAGACGGAAGATCGAGAAAAAGAAGTTGTAGGCTGCAAACGGAGATTCAAAAAGGCGCCTCAAGCACCCTTATAGGGAGATGAGAGGCCCTTACGACGAGGCGGACGGAGGGCCTTACGGCGAGGGAGGCCAACAGCAACAGCAACAGAAGAAACCTCCGAAGAGGAGTCTCTATGAGTGTAATCTCTCGCGAACGAAAGAGAAACACTTCGTGGAAGAGACTGGTCAGCCAGTGACCTAAAAGGGGCAATCCTCCGAAGAGGAGCTCCTGCAGTTGCCCAGCCCCTTGAGCGAAACTGCAGGTGCGACCGCTCAGCACCAAGAGCATAGTCGCACGAAAAAAAGGCAAGAGAAGAACCCCCCAAAAGAGGAAAAGCTCAAGCCTGGACAGGAAAAAACTTCCCTCGGAAGGAAAGTTATCCGCCCAAGGAGGCAAGCCTCCTGACTGTTCTAAAATGAACTGGAGAGCTGTCCGTCGACACGGGAGTACTACCAGTAGAAGGAGACACGCCCCTGACGACAATACAAGGGGGGAGGCAGCAACAGCCGAATCCCCAGGACTCAACCAGACAGCTCACACCGTTGCTATATTACAGAAACGAACTAGATCGGTAACTGTAAAAAAATAAAACAAATAATATTAGTACACATTCATTCCCCCGGGAAGGCTCCGAAGAGGAATCCCGAGGAAAAGGAACAAGAATTACACAACAGGCACGTGCCCTCACAACCACTTACACTCGCGGAAGGAGAGCTGTAACCAAAACAGAATTATAACAATTATAATTATGTAACTATGTAATTATGTAATTTAAAAATGAATGAACACTAAAGAAAAAACGAAAACCCCGAAAGGAATCGTTCTACAAGCTGAAAAATTAACAACTACAATTAGATTCATAAACTAATTGAGACAAAATGTACGGCGTAGCAACCCCACCCACACGGGAAGGAAGCTACAAGGGCGTAGTAAAACATAGTAAAAGGGTGAACGACCTCAAGAGAGAGAGAGAGAGAGAAAGACCGAAGTCAAACTCGATCGCAACCCATAAAATTAGGCCGTGGTGGCCTAACTGCCGAGGCCTCCACGTAGATATCGTACACTACACACACACATCTGAAAAGGAAACTTACTTATTTCTATACTCAAATATATATACAAACATGAAAACATGTTTACATATATATTGAGTAAAAGAAAAGTAAGCGATTAAGTAAAGACAAAACAGACAATGGCTGCCAAGCGAGGACCAAGACAGAGACGTCTGTCACAGTCCGAGCCAAAAGTGAAAGTGAGTATTCACCTGTGTGTGAGGGGGAGGAGCGGTAGCTAGCTACCACTCCCCTACCCCCCCGCTAACTAGCGCGGGGGTAATACACCCTCGTTAAATTCTAATGGCTCGCCATTTCAGCTACGCTAAAAGTAATAACCCTTTGTAAATAGCGTGGTTTGTATTTCGGTTACGGAACAAAGGAATTTTTCTCTATCAAAATCTATACCTTCATTGATAGTGGTTTCTGATAATAGTATACAAGATTTAAAATAGCCCATTTGCAAAGACCTATTCAATTGTACACATTCCAATGTCTTAACTAATATTGTACTATTCTATAATAAAACTTAAACATCAAAACTTCATGTTCTGCCCTTGCCCAGCAAAGGGCACTGTGTCCTCACTCATTACAGGGATAGAGATTTTTCCCTAAACTAAGCTATGGCAGGATGCAGAGCTCTTCTCATAGTCTATCACTGACCATTGGATGGGTATGGTACACAAATTCTATGATAATGACGGAGTCAAAAGCTTTGTTACAACAGTGCTTTTCATCCAAGGCAATTACTTCTGGACTTGAGTGTACACAGGATTCAATCATCTTTTATTCCAAAGGATTTTACAATTCAAGAAAAAGAGGGAGAAATTTGCGACATCCACCCACTCCACCACAGTTGGTAAAGTTAGAGTGGGAATTTTGTGTTAGTTCTTATATATATGTTTTCCTTCTTGTGTAATAAAGTTTTTCGGGCATCTCACGCTTCAGTGGTCCTTAAAACTTTAACAAATACAGGGGATCTTTTGTATATCAGCGGCCAGTTCCTCCAGTGTGGATTAAAAATGGACATCAACTAACCTAAACCTTCCACCCTAACCTAACCTACAAGCCGTGTCTTTACCTACTTACCTAACGGGGGGAGGAGGGGGGGCGCGCCTAACAGCCCCCTACGACCCCCCTTACACTTCCGTATTCTAAGTTAGCCGTAATCATACATACAGGTGGCCGCTATCATACATACACCCCATTACAGGTTTTAGACAGTTAATGACACCAAACTCATTCAAAAGAGCTAAAAATATACCAAAAACCATTTTCTTTTAAAAACATGACAAATGTTCTCTTAGGCATATCTATCTAATAAAACTTACGGACCCTTTGTATATCAGCGGCCAGTTCCTCCAGCGAGCATAAAATACAGACACCACACCAACTAACATAAACTTCCTTCCACTAACCTACCCTACTAGTCTTGTCCTTACCTACATACCTAACGGGGAGGCTAACGGGCCCCCTTACACTGCGTATTCTTAGCCGTCGTCATACAAACAGGTGACTGGGGGGTGTATGTATGATAACGGCCACCTGTATGTATTATTATGTCTAATCTAGAATACGGGGGTCGCAGGGGGGGGGCGTTAGGATCCCCATCAGGTAAGTAGTTAAGTTACGGCTTGTAGATTAAGATAGGGGGGAAAGTTTAGGTTAGTTGATGTCCATTTGTAATGAACGTGTGAGGGACTGGCCACTGATATACAAAGACCCGACCACTATCATACATACACCCCTACTTACAACTTAGGGCAAACCTCATCATAAAGGAAATGTCCTTACCCTCACACAAAGAATTTCCAAGACTTCCCAGTATGACTCCCCTGCAACGTTGAAAGGCTATGATTACAAAATAACTAGGAGTGACTTGTGCCTTTTAATCAGGGTCAGATTAAGAGAGTTAGTATTAGTCTAAAGCAGTCAAATGGGTATTATTTTACTGTATAACAGGGCAATGTAACCTAGGGAAAAAACTACTTTTTTCCTATGGAAAAAATTCCGCTCTCTTCGAAAATGACACTCGTTCCCGTCGCAAATGAATAGTTTCAGAAATACATATATATATATATATATATATCTATGTGTAGAAATCACGAAAGCTGACACGTGATGAATATAAAATGTATTATAGCCACGAAAGGAAAAATGAAAAAGACTTGATTGGAGTTAGTACTTTCATCCACTCAGGACATTATCAAACTCAGCCATGAGAATACATATATAAAGACATCGTATTTATAGTGGAGAAGGGGATCTAACAGCTGTCAGTTTCTTAATAATTCCGGAGAAGTCAGATTTTAGATAAAAGGATAATACTGGATTAACGGAAAACAGACCTGGGCTTAGATTCAAATTTCTACCTTGAGTACATGAGATTAAAAATGATTCAACAATATTCCTTTGGAAATAGTCATTTACATGGATTACTTTTTCCGTCTTTGACCAGCCAATTCTGTGACTTGACCCTAACCAGTGGGAGGCCAACATCAGGTGGCCGTCTCCAGGGGTTCTCTTAATAATGCCTTGGCCTCCCACTGGTTAGGGTCAAGTCACAGAATTGGCTGGTCAAAGACGGAAAAAGTAATCCATGTAAATGACTATTTCCAAAGGAATATTGTTGAATCATTTTTAATCTCCTGTACTCAAGGTAGAAATTTGAATCTAAGCCCAGGTCTGTTTTCCGTTAATCCAGTATTATCCTTTTATCTAAAATCTGACTTCTCCGGAATTATTAAGAAACTGACAGCTGTTAGATCCCCTTCTCCACTATAAATACGATGTCTTTATATATGTATTCTCATGGCTGAGTTTGATAATGTCCTGAGTGGATGAAAGTACTAACTCCAATCAAGTCTTTTTCATTTTTCCTTTCGTGGCTATAATACATATATATCTATATCCTACGATAATGGGGGACCCCCAGTGGGAACTCAAAGTTTTGGGAGGGGAAAACATACTGGGGAAATGGTATATAATGGTAAAACAAGCCTTTTCTTCTCTATACATTACCTTCTTGGATGTATAATAAACGGAGGAAAAGACAAAACAGTATAAGAGGATAAACTTTGGAGGGCGCCTCCAAAGGCTATGTCTCATGAAAAAATACGGTAATATTGAGCTGCGGCAATGTTAGCGTAACATGCTAACATTAGCAGTGTTATTCATTTATTTTTTGTCATTCTACTTGTCGGTTGTAGTCACTCCCGTTCGTTCGTTTGTACATAGCAGGTTTTGACCTTCTGCGCAAAAACCCCTCCTCCCCTCCTCCAATAGGATTTCTTCTTCTCTATCCGTGAAATTTAACTATTCGACTTTACCTGCTTTATTCAAGTATACGTCTTGATCCAGTACAACTATACCATCCCTTTCATGTAATACCCTCGTATACATATTACGTTTGACCCCAGTATTACTCTTTTTATTATTTGATACCTTATAAAATCACCTCATTTTATATTCCCATTAAATATTATTTATCATACACTCCATTTTATCTTTCGATATTACTTTTATACATTTTGTTATTACCTTGTCACACATATTTCACATAAATACTTGCTCTGGACAAGTTTCCCATTCTAATTCCTTCATGTTTACTCTCTAGACTCCGTTGTTTTTCTGTTAACCAATCACAAACTCATACGTATGGAAAGCTTGCACAGGGGGTGGTGGTTAATATTTCCCAACCCCCACCTTCCAACAAACCCTTTTCCGTGGAAACCTTTGCCCAAGTCAGGTCTTTGTTAGTTCAAGCGAAGTCTTTTTGCGTATCTTACGATGGAAGTTTTAGAAAATTGTAATGACTGCAGTAATCCATACTTGAAAGTATTTTGGTGAATTCCAATGTTGATAATTTTCTTATATCTTGTAATGTAATAGCCTAACGTTTAGTGTTCAAGTGCAGTACTAAACTAAGTCAAAGAAGTTAAGACGTCACAGACTCGGTCACAACACCCCGGTGACCCACAAATTTCATCGTCGCGGTCATAAAAGTAAGTCCTTAATTTCTTTAATTTTAATGTGTTAGTTTTACTATTTTGTTAGCATGCGCAGCTCAACATTACCGCTTGCCAGTGCATACGAGCTTGATGTTTTATTTTCCTGCGAGCATAAGTGAGCCAGTGGCGGAGCAAGAACCATTAAATTTAGCGTTGCTAATGTTAGAGTAACATTGTTAATGTTAGCGTGAGCAGCTCAACATTACCGCTTGCCAGTACATACGAGCTTGATGTTTTATTTTCCTGCGAGCGTTAGCGAGCCAGTGGCAGAGCAAGAACTATTAAAGGTAAAGTTTTACTGTATTACAGATTCTCATTTCGAACAGAAAAAGAGACGGGAACGAGTGTCACTTTCGAAGAGCGGAATTTTTTCTATAGAAAAGAGTAGTTTTTCTTAGGTTACATTGCTCTGTAATACAGTACAATAATACCGCAAAGCCATCGTAACACTGGTAACGTTGCGTAACATTGCTAATGTTAGCGTTTGCAATACATACGTGAGTGAAGTGACACCGAATTTGAACGTCATTATATTAAAACATTTTAACAGAATATATATAACAAAAGACATATTCAAACATTTTAACAGAAAACAAATGTTCTCCAGTAGAAAATAACGAGATATAACCGGTTTTCACCTTCATTTCATCCGTAATAACAGCAACCAGTTCGGTTACTTGAAGTTAGTTGAATTGGTTGTTCTGTTTGTGTGAGGTTGAAATGATGGTCAACTTCTGTCAAATCATGTTATTTACTACTGGTAACCATATATTTTCTGTTCGAAATGAGAATCTGTAATACAGTCAAACTTTACCGTCAAATGTGCTAAATCTTTCATTAGGAGAGAATTAATACTATGATTAGGGTGATATATGTGTCATGAAGATATTTGAATAATAAAAACCATACAGATGTATGAAGTACGGAAATTTAAACTATTTACAGATGATGTGCAATTTCACTTTATAATGACATTGATGATAAGCCTATTGCTAAAACTTTAAACCAAATTCTTACCAATGTTAGGGAATGGATGACAGTTAAACAACTAAAACTAAATTAAGACAAAACTGAGTTTATGGTGAACGAAAAAACAGCTTAATAAACTTGGGCTACATCCAAATAAATATTAATGGTAAGGCAAAGGGAAATACAAACAAGTCGCCAATAAGTGGGCTAATCTTAGATACCGTAGGCCTAGCACACACCAAAATATTCCTATGTACAGCTAACTATAGCATCCAATTGAGATATCGCCAAGCAATATTTCACGTTCCTTGATATGTATGAATGTGATCAAATGCATTTCATGTGCAGTAAAAGGGTTTTTATCATCTGCCGCCAACATCACTCGTGGGGAATGGTGTGCCCATTGCACCAATGGGACCACCATAATAATAGAACAATTACGATAGAATTAGTGAGCTTCATTCTGACACAGTTCACCGTATATCACCAGCCCTTACCAAAAATAGTGGGATTTTGTTGTATCTAAGAGACACCGGAGTTTCACATAAATATTAGCAGGGTACAGGTGGTCTTGTCCCATTCCTTAGCCGATGCCACAACAACAAATCCTATGAAAGACACGTCTGTTTTTATAACATAAAAGCTTAATATCTCTTATTTTATATTAACTAATAATTTTCAAATATAATAATACTAACTTACACTAATCTAAGCCTACCTGCTGAAATATTTTCCTTGGATAATATTAACAAGGCGTGTCACAGTAAAAATAATAAGCGAAAACAGACGTTCCGAAGTAAGGGCCTTTGCTCAAAAACAAAAGATTGTAGAGAAGCGCTTCACTGATGTAATATGTCACTGAGAAGTTTCACAGACAGCTGACTTTTCTGCAAAATTCTAATTTTCTTATAGACATTCACCAACTTGAGATAACAAGAAGTTTAGATTACATCTAGAATTTTCAAATATAATCACATTTAAGTAGAAGATAGCGTATTCACTTTTATGCAGGACTCCGGTCTTTACAGTTTTCTTTTTAAATGAATCTCGTCACGTTTATCAGATTAACTAATGTCATTTCAACTACTGTGGATGTTTAGATGCTCCAAACGTTAACTGTGTTCGTCGTGATTTCTATAAAGGATGCATATGAATATGCGTGGATTTTATCATGGTTTAAGCAAAAAGACCCACGTGACTAAGTTGGGTTTTCGTTCCCTCTTTCTCATCTGCTCTGCCTCTATCTACGAAGTGTAATTTGCTGATTAGGGAACCCTCTCTTCATGCAAATGTCTTGGTCTATGATTTAATTCCCCATGTTTACATAAGTCACATGGTTTTCTTTATAGAGTAGATGTGATCGTGTCTCTCCATGAAGATCAAGTCTCCCTTCTTTAGTTGTGGTACTTTTATTAGATTGGTGTCGTGCGGCTGTGCCTACAGGCCGTTGTTGGTTTTCAAGTTTGCCATGCAGCTTATTTGATAGACTGGTGTTGCGCTCTCAATTTCTTCTTCCTCACAATCGGGTGCATCTTGATCTGAGTTTCATCAATTTCTATTCAGCCCTGTTCACGCAATTACAATTAAACTCAAAGTTGAACATGGTGAAGCCTAATAATTATTTGTGGTTCATATTCTTTTCTTTTAGGTAACATATGTCATAACATTCAGTGAAAATCGATTAGATTTGTAGTAATTTTATTTTCGAGTTGGCTAGGTTTGTGCAGGGTAACCATATTACTTACTTTCTTTGATGGCTGTTTTCTGGTCCTATCACGCAAGAAAACCCTATGGACAACAGGACATACAAAATCTGTTTGTCGTATTTCTTTTTCTCATAAATGTAGTGTATCACAAACTGTATTTCACGTTAATTGTCAAATCCACGTTATCGAAGCTCTCAGAAAACAAGAGTTTTCAACTTCTTGAAAGCCTTAATAGCTTCAATCTCTCTGATGTCTAGTGGGAGCTTGTTATATAGTCTTATGGTCGGATATTTGAAAGCTATATAGGTCCCTACATGTGTAACTATTCTTGTGTCGACACAATTCGTTGACTGCAAGATGAGACTCTTTAGCTATGGTAAGCAGCTCTTCTAGGAGAAGGACACTCCAAAATCAAACCATTGTTCTCTAGTCTTGGGTAGTGCTATAGCCTCTGTACCATGGCCTTCCACTGTCTTGGGTTAGAGTTCTCTTGCTTGAGGGTACACTCGGGCACACTATTGTATCTAGTTTCTCTTTCTCTTGTTTTGTTGAAGTTTTTATTGTTTATATAGGAAATATTTATTTAAATGTTGTTACTATTCTTAAAATATTTTATTTTTCCTTGTTTCCTTTCCTCACTGAGCTATTTTCCCTGTTGGGGCCCCTGGGCTTATAGCATCCTGCTTTTCCAACTAGGGTTGTAGCTTAGCATTTAATAATAATAATAATAATAATAATGTATAGTAATTCTCTTAGACGAACGGGAGCTATGTAAATATATATTCAACGTAACCCAACTTATTACTCAGTATAACTAAATAAGTGTAAACACTGAATATTTTTATCTTTTTTTTCCATATGTTACAATGTAATTTTTGTTTGATCTTAGGTTAGGTCTACATTTAGAGTTCATTAGAGCCGATGAAAAGTTAAAGATTATAATGGACAATCATTAGTTAATTTAGGATCTTTACCCCTTATTTGATTTACCGAATGTAAGAAATAGAAAATAGAATGTATATTTGCATCTGTATAAAAATGTAATAATTATTGTCAATAAATAACTAACTATTAATTGTCCAATTCTGATAATTTAATGTGTAATTGCACATATCTTAAACTCTATTCTGGCTTTAATAGGCAATTCAGGTCGCCTCCTATAACCAGTCTTTCTTTCAGCTCTATTGATGTTACCACTTCATATATTTCCCTTCGAAATAGATTTCTAATTTCCTCCTCACAGCCCACTTGCGCTGCATGTGCACTGATTACATTTAGAATGTGGACTCCACAGCACAGTTTTACTTTCATTATTATTTCAACTTCAACAAAATTTCCCTTCATTTCCTGACTAGGGATAACATCCACTCCACATCTTCCCCTTCCATGGGTTCCACTCTTATATGATCTTATTTCCACTGCCAACCTCTCTTGCCTTGTCTCCCTTCCAGCTGGTCTCGGTGCACAGGATGTCAATTTTCCATCTCCCCCTTACATTTGCCACCTCTCTACTCTTCCGGCCATGGTGCCAACATTCATAGTTCCAATTCTAAGATTTTGGACTATCTTCTTTAACCAAGCCCGTCCTTGATGTAGTAGATCTTGTCCCATCGCATGAGCAGGGTATATGCTTTGGCCTTCTTTTCTTCTTACCTGGCTTCTATCCATGGTTTTGGCAGGATGTTTTATAGCCAGATGCTTTTCCTGCTACCAACCCTCACCATTTATCCATTCTTATAGATACAAAATAAGATTGAGCTTAGAAAACTCCCATGGGGTATCCCTCTGCTTAATGGTTCATATGATGAGCGACAGTTTCCAATTCGTACATAGTAGTTTCTTTCAACCAAGTAATCATTTAGATACTGAAAAGCTTAATATTTAATACCAGTGAGCCGTAAATATCATTTAGTAGCAATTCATCCACAAATGTGTCGAAAGCAGCACTAAGATCGAGTAAAATAAAGATGCCACACATGTCCTCATCTATCATTTCCGGCAGATCATTAGCAGAGCATATAGCTGTCTCCATAGAATATCAATGTCTGTATTATGCCTGGTTGTATGGCAATGCATTGATTCTTTCTAGATAACTAAGTAGTTGTTCAGGAATTACATATTCTTACATTTTTATATAAACGATAGATTCAAAATAGGTCTGTATGAACTTAAGTCCTGATAATCTATGGGACTTCAAAACCGGTGTAACTGTAATCACCTTCTCAGGTTTATGAGGCTTACACTTACCAGAACTATCATTTACTATCCTTGCAATTATGTCGGAAAGATTAGAAAATTGTTCTATTCCAATTACTTTGGATATTGGCATCGGGTCAATTGCACAATCTGTTTTCTTTGCCTTCTTAATAATGCTGATGATTTCGTATTTTGTTATATCATTAAATCTCGTTAATCTTATCCGGTACATGTTGACATCTATGTAGGTATTGCGCACAGACCATGCTGGATGTTTACAGAACCGAGGTGACCATTCCGGTTGATCATTTACATGAAGAAGGGTCAACATATTTCGGTATGATTCTAGGATGTTCACTATGTCTATATATAAGGCTAACAACTGAGAATGCCCCAAGTTCTGTTCAGATCTGTTCTGTTAACTCATTTAACAGTTAGTTGTATCCACATAGTGCTTTCTTTATATTTGCAGATCTATAACAGAAGACTTTATCTACCAAATAGTTAATACAGAATTGAGTGTCATTTTACATCGCATACCTCTCATGCCAATAACCTCTATTTATTACCATGATGGCAGTGGAATGGGAATTAGATTCACCTAAGTCTACATAGAAGATTGCTGATTTTTTAGAGAGAGTTTGGAACTGCCACTGCTACAGTGAGTGCCTGCGCGACTGTGACTGTGAACTGCTGATCTCACCTATTCTTTCATCGCTGGATATACAGCGGGTGGAATTTTATTTTTCATTACGATAAGAAATAGAATTTGTAAGCTAAATTTGAAGAATAAATTTTAAAGGAAACATAAATTCATCAACCTTTATAGGTCACAATCTAGTATTTACAACAATATGGCAGAATTAAATTTTAAGTGGAATATGTTTTTCTATAGTCACGAACATAATTTAAGCGCAAGTTATAAGATGTGACGTTGCTTGTTGGAGGTTTTATTTGGTTGTTTCTGGTGTGTCTGCGAAAAACAAAGCTGTCCAGCAAGCAACTGTTTCATACTGTAGGAGGAACGACATTATTTTGCCATCCAAACACTTTTCTTTGAAAAGGGCAGATAGAACTGCTATGACAGATGAAGAAAGGAAGGAGCCAGATAATTTACTGCTCATGATAAAAGAGTATTGTATCCCATGTCAGTCTGAGATTGTGATGTCGCAACATTTTTGTAATATGGTGTGTTCTACACCATTTGATACTTTTCTTGCTTAACGAAGAAATAAAGTGATATCATGTAACTACACTGAGTCTGACCATATGATTCGTGACAAGATTTTACTATCCGTAAGAGGCAAGCTCCAAGAGTTGCTGTTTTGGGAATAACACTTAGATTTAAAGTAGGCTTTATGATATTTGTACAGTACATTAACAATCAATGATTCATGTAAAGGAATTAGGTTGTGGAAATGGAAAATCTATCGAACAAGTGAACAAAGGTCAGCAAAAGAGCAAAAAAAAAAAAAAAATAGTAAAAGAACTCAAAAAAAAGGAATTTGAGACGAAGAATGTATTGAAGCGACAAAATGAAGAGATAGTGAAAGACTGCAAATTTTGGGGATGAAATCATGCTTTTGGCAAGGATAACTGTCCGCCATAATGCTAAGTATGCAAAAGCTGCTAAAAAAGGGGGGGAAATTTGGAGTAAAATATAAAGCATCAAAGGTACAGACAGTAGTGAATGAAAACAGAAGCAACAAGAAAAAGTGGTTGTCCGTAGTAAAACGAAACGATGACTCAAGATCATATGCAATGATGACAGCAACATAAAATTTTTGTATGACACCGGTACAACGATCAAGTGTATTAACATAAGATACCTCCACAGGCACCAAGTGAAGACAAATATAGAGAATCTCTACATGTGGAACAACGTAGAAGAAGAATGTTATGGTAACTAATCCTAAGACTAAGGAAGATTATATAGTATTATTTTCTGTTGTCGATTATCACCTGCAATTATGTCTTGATGCAGATACCTGTAAGGAAAAGGGCTTTGTGATAATAAATGAAGGAAACTTTCAAATTGCTAGCGTCGAAGCAAATGACGAGCTAAGGAATCTTGGTTAAGTGATTTTGACTGTCGACACAACAGTAACCACAAAGGTACTGTCATACAGGATTATCCTTATTTCTATACACCAGGTGACTGAAGCGGTAAATGAACTGGTTAAACGCAAAATCCTAGTTCAAGTAGAGGAACCAACTAAATGGATTTCCCAGATGGCAGCTGTAAGAAATACCAGATGGGAAAATAGAAGTTTGGGAATTGATCCTTAACCACTAAATACAGCTCTACAACGAGAAAACTACTATCTACTGACTACCGACTTTCAACGATGTTCTTCCAAAGCTATTATAAGCAAAGTTTTTTTTAGCAAAGTAGGTAAAAAAGGAGCATTTTGGCACATAAAATTCGATGATGAATCCTCTAAACTGAAAACAATGATAAAATGATTACACCTTGTGGGTGATTTCGATTGACAAGACTTCCATTATGGTCGAAAAGTATCGAGCGAGATATTTCAAAAGAAACTTCATGCGCTTGTTGATTTAGATGGTGTTGCCTGCGTAGTTGAGGATATCATTGTGCTAGAACTTGGAAGCACCAGTGAAGAAGAGGAAAAAGCTCATGCAGTGAATCTTAACAACCTGCTACTACGATGCAAGGGGAAGCACATTATTATTATTAATAGTAGTAGTAACAAAGCTACAACCTAGTTGAAAAAAAGATGCCATAAGTCCAACAGCTTCATCAGGGAAAAATAGTCCAGTGAGGAAAGGAAACAAGGAAATTAATAAACTACAAGAGACGTAATAAACAATTAGAATAAAATATTGTAAGTAGAGTAACAACATTAAAATAGGTCTTCCATATATAAATTATAAAAACTTAAAAGAAAACAAGACGAAGAGAGATAAGATAGAATATTGTTCCTGCATGTACCCTCGAGCAAGATAACTCTACCCAAAGACAGTGGAAGACCATGGTACAGAAGCTATGACACTACCCAAGAATCGAGAACATTGGTTTGATATTGGAGTGACCTTCTCCTAGAAGAGCTGAACCAAGAGAAAATGCACCTGAAATAGTGAAATTTATTTACTTGGGCACAGATTGAAAAAGGACAGTATTAAGGCCACCGAGGAAAAAGTTTGGACTATTAGAGAAATTCCTAATTCAGAAGATATCACCGGAGTCCGTCATCTCTGTGGTATGGTACAGTATTTAGCTTGTTTCACCTTGTACCTTGCTAAGGGCCTAGAGCCGATCCATAAGTTGCTAAGGAACAGGGTTGATTTTGTCTGGTCTGAGGAATGTTACCAAGCTTTCAAGCAACTAAAACAGATGTGCAACTCACCTTTACTTGTAATTTACGATCCTGACAAGGAATTGGTTCTCCAAGTAGATAGCTCAGAGAAGGGTATATGAGCTGTACTATTCCAGGGTGGAAGGCCAATAGGATATACATCACATCAAGAAATCTCCAATTGAATGAACGGGGATGGTCTCAGCTCGCAAAAGAAACTGTGGCAATAGTATTCAGGTTAGAGAAGTTAGAACAGTATACTTTAGGAAAGAAAGGTGATAAACCACAATGATCGTAAACCACTTAAAGTTATTTTGTGAAAACCACTAAGTCAGGCAACCAAGTGATGATGATGAGCATTTTTCACTGATTATAAGTCTGTATGGAGGGAAGGAGAAAAGTTATTTCTGGGGCAGGTACGCTAAGTCGAGCTTACTTGGAAGTGTAGGGTGATATACCAGATTCAAGAATCTACTCATTTGCACCTCAAGATGTATAGTAGGGTGAGGCAGTTTTGGACAACTTTTTAGTAACCTTTGTACAAAATCTATATTAATAATTTATGACCAAATACCAAACATGTTTTCAAGAGAGGGAAGTCTCATCTATGAAAATGGCTTGTTTCATAATCATCAAAGAATTAGAAATTCTTGTATTTCAGTAATAAAAAAAATATCTCAGAGGCGAGGCAATTTTGGAGACTTCTGTATCTCCGTTAAGCGCCAACGCTCAGTTGGGCAAACTATGACAATTTGTGGTCCCTATCAATATGAATATGCTAGAAAAATAAATTATAGATTTACATAAATTTTTGTGTCCGTAATCCAAGATTGTCCAATTTTGCCTCGCCAAGAAAAAAGTGAGCAGTTTGCCTGTCCAATTTTGCCTGACCATGGTTTTGAAAACTGTCCAATTTTGCCTTACTATATGAATATGTAAATCAAACTTTGCATTCGAGCACAAAAATATACTTTTATGTATAAATATGCATATATGTAATCATAAAAATTCAAAATAAGATATAAGGGGTGCAGTAAAAGGGGTGTCTGCCCAAGGTGACACCCTAAAAGCGAGTGACACCCTGAGAGTTACATTAAAAAAAAAAAGTTTCTCTTTAGCTCGATGGTTATGATATGATTTTCAAAAAGTTATTTAATACTGGGGACACTCTTAAAGCTGTTGACACTCAGGGGGTGAAACCTTCAAAAAGATTGACCAAAACATGGTAACATCCTCGAGAGGGGTGTCAACCCAAATGCTGGAAATATCTAAAAAAAAAAAACTCTATTATATACATTGTTCCTATAATAATTCACATATCCAAATGAAAATTTCAGGAATTGAAATAGAATATATTTTCACTGTTCCTGCTAATTTCCATGTTGATAACTGTCATGTTGCCTTTTTGATATGGTGTTAAATGGAGCAACATTAGAGTGAAGAGCATGATAGATACATCAAGGAGGGGCAAAGCTGATCCCCTAAACAATGTTCGTCCTAAGTTGTACCTATCCATTTTGTTCTTATCATTGTTACCTCATACTATGAACGAGCCATCAAAGAGACACTTTTACCTACAAAAGAAAGGGATACAATCGAAGATTTAAGAAAATAAGATGAAACGAAAAACAAAATAAATGGAAAAACACAAAGAAAGAGAGATAGAAACATGACAAATCATGGAAATACAAAGTAACCAAATATCTCTCGATTCTTTAAGAAAAAATGCCTGCAAACACTAACGTAAATACAAAAAAAAAAAAAAATCTAAATTGACTAGGATAGTCCCGATAGTGAATGATAAGGATTTATTTATACCTAAAATAAAAGAAATAAAAAAGAAATTCAAATTATTTTAGAAGATATTAAGGATCGTCCATTATTTTGCTTTGGTAGAGCAACAAAAGGGGTTTTAGAGGAAGAAGAAGGCTAAGTGACTCGCCTTGAGCTAGATGCTTGAAGCCACTGCCCACATATCATCATCATCATCTCCTCCCATGCCTATTGACGCAAAGGGCCTCAATTAGATTTCGCTAGTCGTCTCTATCTTCAGCTTTTAATTCAATACTTCTCCAATCACAATATCCTACTTCATGCTTTATAGTCCTAAGTCTTCCAACTCTTCTAGTGCCTTGTGGATGCCAGTTTAAAGTTTGGTGAACTAATGTCTCTTAGGGAGAACAAAGAGCATCCCCAAACCATCTCCATCTACCCCTCACCATGATATCATCCACATGTGGCGCTCAAGAAATCTCTCTTAGTTTCATTTCTAATCCTGTCCTGTCATTTAACACCGAATATTCTTCTGAGGGCTTTGTTCTCAAATCTACAAAATGAGTTTCATTAATATACCAAGATTCACGACCATACAGTAACACCGATCTCACTAAACTGATATATAGTCTGATTATTATATGTAATTTTAGGCGACCTGATTTCCAAATTTGACTTAACCTAGCCATCCTCTGATTTGCTATTTTCAATCTTTCATTAAACTCAAATTCTAAAGCTCCTATATTAGATATCATAGTTCCTTAATGTTTAGATAATTCTACCTCATTAATCCTTTATCCTTCCAAAGATATTTCATCTTCCATTGCATATTCCGTTCTCATCATCTGTCTTTCTTCTATTTATCGCGAGCCCAACCTCATGTGATTTTTCATGCATTCCGGTAAGCAAGCTTTCCAAACCCTGTGGTGTTCTGCTAATTAGGACAGCGTCATCAGCATACTCTAGGTCTCATAATTTTCTGTTACCAATCCAGTCCAATCCTTCTCCACCATCCCCAACCGATCTATGCATTACAAAATCTATGAGGATAAACAACATAGGTAACAACATATTCCCTTAGAGTACTCCACTTTTCACTGGAAATTGGTTTGATAAGACGCCACTAACATGATATTTGCATTTGCTATGCCTATGAACAGACAATTAAATTTACATATTTGAGAGAAACTCCATAATATCGCATGACGCCCCACAAAATTTGCCAGAGCACATAATCAAAAGCTTTTTCATAGCCCACATATACCATAAAAAGTGGAATTCTATATTTTACATATTGCTGTACCACATGTCTTAAATGAAAATTTGGTCAGTACAACTTCTACCTTTTCTAAATCCTGCTTGTTCATCTCTCAACTTTTCATCAATCTTTCTCTCTAGTCTCTTTAGAATGAGCATTTTATATATTTTCATGACAGCTGACGTAAGTGTGATGCCTCTGTAATGATTGCAATCAGTCAGATCTTTTTTTTGTAATTTTCACCAGCACTCCTAGCTCCCATACATAGGCTTTGCCTCTTCACGCCACATTCTACAAAACAATCTTGTAGGTAATCTGGGAGTCACTTCATTTTCAGGCAATATCATCTCAGCAGTTATTCCTTCGTATCCAGGGGCTTTCCATCTTTTGATTTTTTTAAGAATAGCTTCGACTTCAAACACACCTAATTCATTCATGGGCACATCAAGGTCTTCATCAGTTTCAGGTATAACAACCAAATTATTCCCTTCGTATTTCCTATTCATGACCTTACTAAAGTGTTCAATCCAACGTTACCTTTCGTCATGTTCTTCTGTTATAACAGATCCATCTTTCTTTTTGATGGGTATATGCTTCTAGTTTCCCGTAGAGATTTCATTAATAATTCCAAGAGCAATTCCTACAACAAAGCCACTCCCTGAATTCATAGCTTTGTCAGTCTCATCTGCTTTCCTGTCTAAATATTGTCTCCAATCATTCCTGATATTTCTTTTGACCTCACTATCAATACTGAAATACTTGGCATGCTCTGCCTTGTAATTTTCATTACTTCTTCGAAAACTACAAGAAATCAATTTCTGTCTTTGTCTTCTTTTTATAGTATCCCAAGTATCATTTGATATCCATGGTTTTCTCCTTGTAATTGCATGTCCCAAAACTTCGTCTCTTAAAGTCTCTTAAGACTGTAAATCGATTCCTACATACAGTTACAAAGATTTTTGTGCTCATTCTCTAGAAGCTTAGTTGTATCAAACTTAGGTATTCTATCTACATTTCTGTTGGGTTCTTTCAGTTTTGATATTTGTGTGGTAATGGGGAGCTGGTGATCACTACCAACAACTGCACCTCTATAGCTTGTTATATTTCCCAGAGGCCTCCTTCTCTCTCTATCAATGGCTATGTGATCTATTTGATATTTGTAATTGCCACATGGTGAAGTCCTTGTATATTTGTGGATCTCCTTGTGCTGGAAAAGAGTACCTTCAGTAACAAGATTGTTTGTTGAACAATAACTTATAAAATGTGCCCCATTTTCATTTGCAACTTCGCCAAGAACCTCAACACCCATCACATTTTCTATCCCTTGATTATTCCTTCCAACTTTAGCATTGAAGTCATTAATCACAATTTTCATATCTCTCTAGGTTCTCACCTATTATACTCTGCAGTTCTTCACAGTATTCATCTTTCCTTTCTTCAGGGGAATCATTTGATTCGCCTTGGAAGATGGAATCTTCGGGATCTTGAACCCTTCTGTGAAGCCTCTTCCATTTTTGCCCGACGGGCATGCTGTCATGCGTTTGCGGGGAGGGGAACGGGCCAATATTAACCTGTCAAAAAGTTTTCATTCTTTTTGCCTCTCGCGCGAGTGTGAAGGAGAGTACTGGAGCGTTGGCGCACAGGATGCTACTGGTGCTCAGTTTCTGCTGAAGCACAGTTTTTGGTGAAGGCGCAGAAAAGCACTGGCGCACAGGAAACCAATGCGTAGGGTGAATATACAAAGAATAGGCCAGACTATTTAGCCTCTATTTTGAAGTACCTTACCTCTAGCATTAGAGGCTCTTTGACCTTTTATTTTGAGGTGCCATACTACCAACATTAGAGGATATTTAAGCTCTATTTTGAGGTGCCATACCTTTAATATTAAGGGCTCTATGACGTCTATTTTGAGGTACTATAATCCTAGCATTATATGTTCTTTGATCTCTAATTTGAAGTGTTTTACCTCTAGCATTAGAGGCTTTTTTACCTCTATTTTGAGGCTCCTTACTTTTAGCATTAGAGGGTCTTTGACCTCCATTTTGAGGCTCCATACTTTAAGCATTAGAGGCTCTTTGACCTGTATTTTGAAGCACCTTACTTTGAGCATTAGAGGGTTTTTTACCTCTATTTTGAGGCTCCTTATGTTTAGCATTAGAGGCTCTTTGACCTCTATTTTGAGACTGCCCACTTTTAGCATTAAAGTCTCTTTGACCTCTATTTTGATGCTCCTCACTTTTAGCATTAGGGACTCTTTGACTTCTATTTTGAGGCTCATTACTTTTAGCATTAGAGGCTGTCTGGCCTCTATTTTGAGGCTCCTTACTTTGAGCATTAGAGGGTCTTTGACCTCTATTTTGAGGCTCCTTACGTTTAGCATTAGAGGCTCTTTGACCTCTATTTTGAGACTGCTCATTTTTAGCATTAGAGTCTCTTTGACCTCTATTTTGATGCTCCTTACTTTTAGCATTAGAGGGTCTTTGATCTCCATTTTGAGGCTCCTTACGTTTAGCATTAGAGGGTCTTTGACCTCTATTTTGAGGCTCCTTACTTTTAGCATTAGAGGCTCTTTGACCTCTATTTTGAGGCTCCTTACTTTGAGCATTAGAGGGTCTTTGACCTCTATTTTGAGGCTCATTACTTTTAGCATTAGAGGCTCTTTGACCTCTATTTTGAGGATGCTCACTTCTAGCATTAGAGTTTCTTTGACCTCTATTTTGAGCTCCTTACTTTGAGCATTAGAGGGTCTTTGACCTCTAATTTGAGGCTCCTTACTTTGAGCATTAGAGGGGCTTTGACCTCTATTTTGAGGTCCCTTACTTTGAGCATTAGAGGGTCTTTGACCTCTATTTTGAGGCTCCTTACGTTTAGCATTAGAGGCTCTTTGACCTCTATTTTGAGACTGCTCACTTTTAGCATTAGAGTCTCTTTGACCTCTATTTTGATGCTCCTTACGTTTAGCATTAGAGGGTCTTTGACCTCTATTTTGAGGCTCCTTACTTTTAGCATTAGAGGCTCTTTGACCTCTATTTTGAGGCTCCTTACTTTGTGCATTAGAGGGTCTTTGACCTCTATTATGAGTCTCATTACGTTTAGCATTAGAGGCTCTTTGACCTCTATTTTGAGGATGCTCACTTCTAGCATTAGAGTCTCTTTGACCTCTATTTTGAGGCTCCTTACTTTTAGCATTAGAGGCTCTTTGACCTGGGTTTTGAGGCTCCTTACATTTAACATTAGAGGCTCTTTGACCTCTATTTTGAGGCTCCTTACTTTTAGCATTAGAGGCTCTTTGACCTGGGTTTTGAGGCTCCTTACATTTATTATTAGAGGCTCTTTGACCTATTTTGAGGTTCCTTACTTTTAGCGTTAGAGGCTCTTTAACCTCTATTTTGAGGCTCCTTACTTTTAGCATTATAGGGTCTTTGACCTCGATTTTGAGGTGCAATATCTCCTGCATTAGAGGCTATTCGAGCTCTATTTTGAGGCTCCTTACTTTTAGCATTAGAGGCTCTTTGACCTCTGTTTTGAGGCTCCTTACTTTTAGCATTAGAGGCGGTTTGACCTTTAATTTGAGGCTCCATACTTATAGCATTAGAGGCTGTTTGACCTCTATTTTGAGGCTCCTTACTTTTAGCATTAGAGGCTCTTTTACCTCTATTTTGAGGCTTTTTACTTTTAGCATTAGAGGCTCTTTCACCTATATTTTCAGGCTCCATACTTTAAGCATTAGAGGCTCTTTGACCTCTATTTTGAAGCTTCTTACGTTTAGCATTAGAGGGCCTTTGACCTTTATTTTGAGGCTCCTTACTTTTAGCATTAGAGGCTGTTTGACCTCTATTTTGAGGCTCCTTACTTTTAGCATTAGAGGCTGTTTGACCTCTATTTTGAGGCTCCTTACTTTGAGCATTAGAGGCTCTTTGACCTCTCTTTTGAGGCTTCTTACGTTTAGCATCAGAGGGTCTTTGACCTCTGTTTTGAGGCTCCTTACTTTTAGAATTAGAGGTTCTTTGACCTCTATGTTGAGGCTTCTTACTTTTAGCATTAGAGGGTCTTTGACCTCTATTTTGAGGCTCCTTACTTTTAACATTAGAGGCTCTTTGACCTCTGTTTTGTGGCTCCTTACATTTAGCATTAGAGGTTCTTTAACCTCTATTTTGAGGTGCTATACTATAGCATTAGAGTTTCTTTGACCTTTATTTTAATCCCCTTACCTCTAACATTAAAAGTTCTTTGATCTCTTTTTTTGGGTGCTTTATTTCTAGCACTAGAGGCTCTTTGAGACCTCTGTTTTAAGGCGACTAACCGTTAATAGTAGAGGCTCTTTGACCTCAGTTTTTAGGTGACTTACTTCTATAATTAAAGGCTATTATTTATACTTCTTCATATAAAGGCTTTCCTTCTCTATTCTCTTCTGTCTTTTATAGTTTTTCAAGGTCTTCTTTGCTTAGTTCGCCACTCTCCTTCGAGATTTCAAGAGACATTTCAGTGCTGTTTGTCCTCAGTTCTTCAGATTCCTCGGAGAAATCAATGGCTTTCATGTCTTTACCTATAAGGGCGATGGGTAAAGACATGGATGCCATTGATTTCTCGGCATACACTATACGCCATCATACTAAAGTTAACGAAGAGCAACACAATATATTTACTAATGCTGTCCTGATATGTTCTATCTTCAATGCCGAATTTTGAAGAAACACACGTCGCTCACCGCTTTGCACCAATGCAATCCAATTATAGGACATCGTCGCCAAACCGCAAGCAAATTATCCTTCAAGGCACTTACATTATGATCTTCAAAGCTCGCCAACTTCGGCAGCACCTATCCAAACTATCTGTAGATGAAGGTGTTCCGAATAGCTTCCAGTTCATCCTGTAGCTGTAACAAAATTATCACAGTCAGTTACCTGTTCCGCCAGAACGCGAGCTCTGTGAGTAAAGTGAAAGCCTCCTCCCAATGTTCACTGCGTAAACTTCCATAGCTACAGTACATACAGATCGTGAGGTGTTGCACGGTATGTTTAAAAAAGAGAGAGAGAGAGAGAGAGAGAGAGAGAGAGAGAGAGAGATCAGGTCTTCAGAAGTCTTTTGGAATTCGGGGCGGAGCCGTTCAGAACTGCTCCGGGAAGATTCCGTTCTGGAGTCATTCAGAACTCTATGCTAAGTCTATGGCTATTTCTTCTGAAGTCATTTGAGAGGAGATTCAGGAAGATTTTCTTCCGAAATCGTTCAGAGATTTCTGGAATCATTCAGAATTCCATGCTAAGTCTATGGAAATTTCTTCTGAATCCTTTTGGAGATGTACGAAGTTTTTCTCCCGAAGCCGTTTAGGACTCGCGAAAAATTCTCCTTTTTTCTCTGGTTTCAATAGGCCCTAATAATAATAATAATAATAATAATAATAGTAATAATAATAATAATAATAATAATTGTTATTATTATTATTATTATTATAATGATAATAATAATGAAGATGATGATGATGATGATAATAATAAATTACGTGATTTGATTTACAGCTCCGTGAAGATTCCCTTCTGGACACATTCAGAACTCGATGCTAAGTCTACGGCTATTTCTTCTGAAGACGTTTGGAGATTCAGGGTTTTCTTTCGAAGTCGTTCAAATTCGCATCTGGAATCATTCAGAATACCATGCTAAGTCTATGGTAATTTCTTCTGAATCCATTTGGAGAACCACGATTTTCTTCCGAAGCCATTTAGAACTCGCGAAAAAATTATCTTTTTCTCTGGTTTCAATAGGCCCTAATAACTCATATTATTAATGATAATAATAATGATGATAATAATAAGAATAATAGTAGTAGTAGTAGTAGTAGTAATAATAATAATAATAATAATAATAATAATAGTAATAATAATAATAATAATAATAATAATAATAATAATAATAATAATAATAATGAACCGTGATTTGATCTACTGGTCCGGGAAGATTCCGTTCTTGAGTCATTTAGGACTCTATGCTAAGTCTACGGCTATTTCTTCTGAAGCCATTTGGAGATCGACGAAGATTTTCTTCCGAAGCCGTTTAGGACTCGCGAAAAATTCTCGTTTTCTCTGGTTTCAATAGGCCCTAGTAACTCATAATAATAATAATAATAATAATAATAATAATAATAATAATAATAATAATAATAATAATAATAATAATAATAATAAACTACGTGATTTGATTTACGAATTTGAGTCAGAAAGGTCGGAAATCGATCAATGCTTGGATAGGAAGATGAAAAACAATGATTTATTAATCTCTCTCTCTCTCTCTCTCTCTCTCTCTCTCTCTCTCTCTCTCTCTCTCTCTCTCTCTCTCTCTCTCTCTCTCTCTCTCTATATATATATATATATATATATGTATATATATATATATATATATATATATATATATATATATATATATATATATATATATATATATGCATATATATTTATACATATAGACTTATATTATATGTAGCATTTAATCATAATTAATTTACGGGTATTTTTTTTCAGTCTTTATTATTATTATTATTATTATTATTATTATTATTATTATTATTATTATTATTATTATTATTATTATTATTATTATTATTATTATTATTATTATTATTATTATTATTATAATCTAAGCTATAACATTAGTTGGAAAATCTTTGCTGATCATGGCGATACGCAAACCAGGGTATAGTACATATATTGTATATGATATGATTACAAGCCAGATATTGCATTAAGGTGATGATTGTGTAGTTAAACGAATGGTCATGGTGTGTACGTTTTATCTGAATGAGAGAAACGGTCCAAGGAAATGAATAGATTGAATTTTTTTCAAGGGGAGAATTAACCAAGGTGACACCATGGTTTGTAAGGCCACAGAATTACTAAGATTGCCTGGAATAATGATGGGTAGAGTTTAGCCTGGGATAATAAAATATGTGGAATACTAGAAAGTTCTTTTTGTTTATAGTGCAGTGTGAATGTTATTGGTATACCATTTTGCATATAGAAAAGTCGAAATATATCCATAAGAAGAACGCTCAATGTACACAATACTCATTTTCTTATGTCTTCTTGCCCCTATGTTTTCTCTCCTTATCTCCCCTTTTAAGTGGAACCTACCTCTCAGAGCGGGGCAAAGTAAATAATTATTTTGGGGCTCTCTCTATCTCTCTCTCTCTCTCTCTCTCTCCTCTCTCTCTCTCTCTCTCTCTCTCTCTCTCTCTCTCAGCTATACAAAACCATTGTAGCTGCCACTTTTACCAGCCCCTGAGACTCTCTCTCTCTCTCTCTCTCTCTCTCTCTCTCTCTCTCTCTCTCTCTCTCTCAGCTATACAAAACCATTGTAGCTGCCACTTTTACCAGCCCCTGAGACTCTCTCTCTCTCTCTCTCTCTCTCTCTCTCTCTCTCTCTCTCTCTCTCTCTCTCTCTCTCTCTCTCTCTCTCAGCTATACAAAACCATTGTAGCTGCCACTTTTACCAGCCCCTGAGACTCTCTCTCTCTCTCTCTCTCTCTCTCTCTCTCTCTCTCTCTCTCTCTCTCTCTCTCAGCTATACAAAACCATTGTAGCTGCCACATTTACCAGCCCCTGAGACTCTCTCTCTCTCTCTCTCTCTCTCTCTCTCTCTCTCTCTCTCTCTCTCTCTCCATTTTATAATTGTAGTATCATGTAACGCTCTTTTCTTCTTTGTCAGACGATTTTTTACCACTTTTCGATTTTTATTCAAATTATCTTTTTTCCTGTTTATGCAGTCTTTCTCTTTTTGTTTCTAATACTTACTCTCCAGAACAATGCTTATAGCACTGAACCGCCAACTTCCTCCATAATCATAGGCGTTTTTTTTTTTGGCGTTATTTATTCATTCATTTTATTACAAATGCATCTTAATGTTTTTTTTTTTTTTTTTTTTTTTTTGCATAGCTCTTTCTTCTTCTTTAATAAATATCACGAGTTATTGGTTATTGCTTTCGTTTAACGGGTATAATTTGTATATACCTGACAAGAGGATGGAAGAAATTCAGGAGGCAACTGCACATGACCGACTTTGTCTCAATACCTTAATTGGTTTTACTTTATATTAGTGGTGAAATGGACCCCAACCTGGGGTCTTTGGTTGCACCTGTATGCTCTACTAGCTTTGTATCCGAGGACTCTTTTCAAGATGGTCACCGTTCCCTTGATGGCAACAATCTGCACCTCATTTATGCTTGGGAAACTTGGTATCGCCCGAAGGTATTGTCTCAGGATTTTATTCATAAGTCCCGTTGCCCCCCCCCCCACCACAGGTGCTATTCCTATTTCTTTTAGTTCCCATGTATTTTTCAGGTCGTTCTTCAGTTCTTGATATTTTGTCATTTTCTGCCTCTCAGATCTATTGAGGCAAAAATCACTGGGTACTGTCACATCTATAATCTTTGCTGTTTTTTCTTCTTTATTCCAGATCACAATATCAGATGAAGCCAAAGGTTTCTTTGATTTTCTAGACACATCAGCATATGAAAATTATATGATATATAAAGGTGAAAGGATCTGTATACCAAAAAAAAAAAAAAAATAAATATCATCCAGTGATCAAATAGCTACTGCACGCTTCTCATAATGCCCCAGAAACAATAAGAGGAGTTGAAACCAGGGCAAACGAGTGTCAAAGTTGCCAAGAGCAGAAGCCAGCCAACAGGAAAACCTCTCATCACACACGACCTAGCAAGTCAGCACTGGGAGAAGATTAAATGTCATTTATTTGAGCTTGAAGGGCGGGACTATCTAATAGTTGTCGACTATTGTACCAGTTTTATCGAGTACTTGAAATCAACAACAAGAAATGTTACTCATAAAATCAAGATGTGTGCTAGATTTGGAGGACCTAAGACTTTGGTTTGTGACAGTGGTTCACAGTTCGCTAGTCGTGAATTCCAGAACTTCATCAAAGAATAGGACATTGACCACCAAACTTCATCACCTTATCACCAGCAAGATAATGGAAAGACTGAGGTTGTAGTAAAGATAGTTAAGAACCTAATGAAGAAATGTTTAAAAGAAGGGCTGAACATAAATCTTGCACTACTTGAACGAGAAGTATGTTAAGACAAGAATCTCCGTCCGGCTGAAGCAATGTTTGGAATGAAACTTGTGACTTAACTCCTATGAATCAGATCAAAATTGAAATAAGTGACCCTGAGATACAGTGAAAGTTAACGATAGAGCTACAGAAACTTCACATTAATCAGTATGTGTTCTAGAAGAATGGCAATACTGAGTGATTTGGAAAGCAGCCCTAATCACAAAACAACTAGATGAAAGAAAATATCTCACCCAAAGCCAGGATGTCGGAACTTATGTCAGAAACTGAGTTGATTTGAGACCAAGATCTGGGACATTTGAACCAGAACCCGATCCATATCTCTCCCAGAATCAAGGTCATCTCCAGCATACTGACAAATACCAAAAACGAAACTGCAATACCTAGCAAGACAGCCCACAGTGAATCTGATCATCACCCCAGTGAAGATAATGCTAATCATTCCAGTGAAACCAATCGGTCTGGAAGTCCAAGGCAGAGAGGTACGAGAAACCTGAAACCTGCAAGACAAGCAGAAAAATTGTAGAACAACCTCAACGGGAAAGAAAACCTCTAGTAAAATTGAAAGGTTATATCTGGAAAGGGACTGATCAAAATTAACTTAATACATGATTAGTCCACATAATGCTCTTTATATTTGCTGATATATTGTAGAAGACTGTGTCTACCAAGATTTAATAAACCACCTGATAATTGATATAGAGGTTTACGTCATTTCTATATCGCCTACCGCTAGTGCTAATAACCCCCACTTATTAATAGCACAGCCTCCATTTAATATGGATATCTGTGCATGACCTAACTATATTTTCTATTTGGTTTTTAAATAAATCTAGAAATCTATCAGTCAGTTCTTGATCGTTATACCCCTCTTGTAGCCTTTTCCCATTTACATTTCCCATTGAAAATGTAAATATAACTTATCCATGTCTGTTGTTGCTTCCTGGATTTTCTCTTATAGTATTCAGTTTTTTCTCCTTAATATGTGGTTATATTGGCACTTTGTTTTTAAGACTCCACTAACTTTCTTTACGTCATTTTCCCTCTTTTTTTCCCCCCCTAAAGTCAGTCTCCCCATCGAACCACGGAGATCTATCCTTAACAGTTAGTCTCTTCTATCAAGGGACACGTGATATATTAATTTTTTCACCCTGATGTATACAGTTATAAGGATATCAACACAACCCAATAAACGTTGGTTGCCATAACCGTAGGGAACGTTGATAACACCATTTATTTTCTTTGTAACTTCATCAATAAATACACAAGGAAATAAGTTTTATTTATTTCTAAAGCTTATTTTATTCTGCACTGTTTGTATCTGTGAAGGTAATCTAAAACTTATAAGCAAGTGCACTGGAAAAATAATGCAATTCTCTTCCCCATTAATATGTGATACAATATTATTCATTCTATGACTTAAAGTTCAACTTATGCCCAGTCAAAGTTGTTGCACAATCAATGTTATTAACCAATTCACATGATTCCAATAACTCACTAAAGGCTGAAGCATCACGATTTGATGCGGCATCCATCCAAAGATTGAAATCTCTACAAGTAACAATTTTCATCGTTGCCATATCAATCACCTCGTTGAGCTTACTAAACTCATTATAAAATTTGAAACATGTTCTTGGAGAACTATTGCGGTAGATACTTTATTTTTCATTTCTTGTAAGCAAAGTTTATTTCCATTTATTTCAAAACTTGTTACACTAGCTCTTTCATCATCTTAAGATTAGAATAGTCTTTGAGAAGGAAAAGCCAATTTCTCCAAATAACTTGCCATCTCTCGAAATATGAAAGAAAGCATGTATATTGGGGGTCATTTCAGCCATCTTAGCCTTGTCAAAATCACTTAGTCATGCTTCAGATACCCGTATGTATCGGAAAATTTCTCATTTATCAATTCTTTAATTTGAATTGTTTCATTACTAACAGATTAAAGTATCAACATAGCTGCATTTTATGACGTCCTTAGTACCCATGATCCGTACTGTGGGCTTGTCTAGTCAATTCTGAAACTAAAGCTTTGCAATTTCTTGAATCTACTATGTGATCATTCTGATTATTTCAACTTAGTGTAATTTATACATTTTACTTCATGGGAGTTACATTTCTTGGTGTTATGATTTCGCTCATTTCCCACACACTCTATCATCAGTATTAACATACAGTCTTTTTCAAAATGGCCATGCTTTTGACAGTGGAAGCAGGTGATCATGTTGTGTATATCACATTTGTTATATGTGCCCCATCGCAACATTAATTGACCCCATTATCATCAATAGCCCTCCGAACTTCAGGATCACATTTTATCGTGAAATGGGTGGTCCCACCCGCTGCGTTTTTGTTGAATAACAGACTTATATTCTCTACATTTTGCATTTGATCCAAACATCGATTCCTTTGAATCAAAGCATTAATGACATCATCATTATTGTATACATTGCATATCATTATTTTAGTTTTTCAATTTACTTCGTTTCGGTGTCAACAACCATTGTTCGAATTATATTTAATCCTGTCATCAGCAAAATTTACATTTCCATTTGAAATTGATCTTGCATTAAGAATTGAGTGATTTTTCAACCTAATTTTTTTCCTGTCAGTGAATTTAGTTGATGCTTCTGACGATTTTAACATAGGTGATATTCCCTTAACGTTTTCAGCATATGCCATTTTTTCATTCCTCCTTCATTAGCTTTCGATCAAAGCATGGATATCAAAATTTTATTTTCACGCTTCTTATGCATTAAATCCAGTTGAAATATTTCTCTCTCACACACACACATGCACACAGCAGAAGAATAGAACATGATATATATTAATATATATATATATACATATTATATATATATATATATATATATATATATATATATATATATATATATATATATATATATATATATATATGAATATATTATGGAGAATATTTTTATAGTTAAAGTGTTTGATTGGGAACTTAGTTAGTCCAATAAAGTCTCCCTACGTCAGTTACTCAAAGATCAACAGGGGAGGATAAGGAGCAATTACACTCAGGACAAAAACACCCTGCTAATAACTTTACTGACGTAGTTCACTAACCATCACTCTTAAATGCAAAAAGGATATTGTACTGTTCAGAGGCCGGAGAACTCCACACGTGAAAATAAAAGTAATTTAATGGCCTACTCTAGCTTTGTCAGGTCTATAGTCATCTACACTCTCAGGCTCTGTTTCGACTCTGTCCCAGGGACCCCAGTGAGATGCTGGACAGGAATATTACGTTTTTTGGGCTCAAGCCATGTCGTCCTGATGGAAGTTCCTATAGGGTAGCTTCCTAGGGTATATTACAACTACGGCGATATTCCCAGAGAATTTACCTTAAGGTACCAGAATTCTAACTCCTGGAGCGAGTATCCCTCGTGAAAGGGATATCGCGACATATCAGAGGACGTATTCTAGACACGTCACATGGCAATCTACTACCTAAATAGAGATTCGTCTCGTAGGAGGGAGATTGACGAGATACGAATTCGGGAAGAAAAAGGGGGGAGCCGCTCCCAAGGCCTCCCAATCCCCCGATTCGTATGCGTGCCTGGCGCCAATCCTGGCGCCATCTGTATTCCTTTTTGCGTAGCTTAACAACTCGGTGTTTTTTCCTGTTTTTCTCGCAAATCTTGGATTTATTCAGCTTTTCATGGCTTCTCCGTCTTCGTTGGCCTCGGATAAGTTGAGTATAGTGTCTGTTATGTATAAATGTAGGCTCTTGGTAAAATTTTGAGTGATTAATAGGATTAATCTTTGATACAAGAGCCGTAGCCTACCAGAGGTGTCCTGGACACTGTCACTCGCTAGGTATAAATTAGTTAGTCAGAGTGACATTCCTGGTTGTTTTGCTTAATAAATTTTAGCTATTTAGCTTTACATAGGATTTCCTTTCGTGCTTAGTATTATTTGGCGAAGTATTCGCCATTCTGGCCTACGCTAGGCCATGTAGCCTAGTCGTTTGGTCCTAGTACTTAATGCATGATTTTGGTTTTTCCGAGTGTAATTAAAAGTTTATTAAAGCTTTAGGCTATATTTTATACATTTTAGACTGTGTGGAATATTTCCAAGATTGTATACGTGAGAGTTTCGGTGAATTAGGTAATCGATTCTCTTGGTGCCTAGGTTAATTGCTTATGGAGCCTTAGTATACTTTATTATTCTCCCCGGTTGCTTTCTTTTCTTCGGAGAAGGTATGCAATCCCTTTCCCTCTGTTTAAGCCTTGGGCTTATCCCTAAGTGGTTTTTTCCGAATTTATTTTCGATAAAACTATACTAGGGTGTTACTGTACCTTCCTGTTCCAGCAAAGTCTGGTTCAAAGAGGGACAGAACAACAGAGTTTTTTAGTCTGGTCCGTGTTGTCTGGCTTGGGGCAGAGTTCCACTCGCTGACCTAACACTTATAAAGGGAGCTTAGCTCCCTTAGGTCACTATCGAAGGTTTCTGTAGTATGATTCCTCCTTTTGTGATCGACCAGACTAAAGTCCTGTTGCTGTTCTTGGGGAGGATAAAATCTTCCCTTGGGAATAGCAACGCCTTCCTTGCTTTGGTGCTTTGGAAGCTGGCAAGTATTGCTGGCCCTTTCCCTTAGATCTCCCTTAGGCTAAGACAGAGTTCTTGGCTGCGGGTGATCTGTCACTAAAGCAAGGTTGGCAGGACCCTTTTGTCCCTTCCCCCTCTATCTCCATAATGGCCTTGCCATTACTGTACTGTACCTTGCCGGCCGGCAGAGCTGGCCGGCAGGGGTATTACTGTACTGTACGTCATTCTACTTCTGGACCTAGTATAGGTTGGGATGTGGAATTGACTAAGGCCATTGCCGGCCGGCTGAGATGCTGGCCGGCAAGGGTCTTATGTTTTCGAGTGCTGCCCGGACCTCTCTTGGTCCCTCATCCATGCCTGCCGACAGAGCCGGACGGCATTGGTCAAGGAAGCCTGAATTAAGTTTCTCCCCTTCCTTATATGCACTCTTTCGGTTGCCGGGCTTGGGGGGGTCGTGTACACTCTTATCCCGGCATCCATTCTATTTTCTTCTAGTGCTGTACCTGTCCCGGCTGCCGGCCTATGAGGCAGACAGCCGGGCAGGTGTAGTCTTCTGGTTCTTTTGCTGCCGGCTGGCATCGGTCTTGTACCTTTGCCGGCCGGCTTATGTCAGTCCTTGTCTGCCGGTCACCAAGAGTGTGGCCGGCAGCTAGGTACTACCTTGTGTAGTTACTGGCCGGCAGTCATTGCCGGCCAACACTGGCTGTTGCTGGCCGGCAGCTACTGCCGCCGGCACAGGCATTTGAACCAGAAGGCTGCCGCCCTATAGCTGTTAAGTAGTATACTTTAAAGCTAATTGTGGTGTGTGCCGGCCGGCAAAGGCAGGCCGGCACACATCCTCCTATACTGTA
Source organism: Palaemon carinicauda (assembly GCF_036898095.1). Classification (NCBI taxonomy): domain Eukaryota; kingdom Metazoa; phylum Arthropoda; class Malacostraca; order Decapoda; family Palaemonidae; genus Palaemon; species Palaemon carinicauda. Next base: position 82,392,643 of record NC_090732.1, on the reverse strand, counting down.
CTAGTATTCTTCTGTATAGCATATACAGTAAGAAGAAAACTATAGTAAAAGTTTAGGTACAGCACTGTATCTTCTAACACTATTGTGTTTTCTTGCACAGCCCTTTGCTGTTGCCCTCAGACAGGAAGCAGAGTCTTCCCCGTCTATTATCCAGGATTTTAAAATCATTGCCTAGGTGTGAGCTCCACCTGTTTCCTCTGGAAACCTTGCATTGGTTACTCTAGTAGAGATAAACCAATTTTGATTTTATTATCTGGAAAGCTGCAACAATGGGTTGTGAGGGAAACACAAGTGTGTGTCTTTCCTTTATGAATTGTTATGCTATACTATGCATATCCAGTGATACATAGTTCACTTGATACTCATGGAAATTTTTTTCTCTTTACAGGAGGACCCTCCGAAGTGCGGAAATGTTTTCTGCAATGTCCGTAGCAGGAACCTCTGCGGACATGAGTGTTGTAGGAGACACGCAGCATGCGCTGTCTCCAAGGATGATCTCCAGTATTGGGACCCTCAGGTATGTACTGTATGCACTAACCTGATTACTGAGGCTTTTGATTCCCCTAGAACGGCGGAATCAAGGGATATAGCTAGGGAAAAGCTCCGTACTTGGGTAAGGGGCTTCAAGAAGAACACCTCTGGCCCTTATCTTCCTAGTGAGAAGATGAGGGCGTATCTTTTTCCCCAGGCATCAGCTGAAGCAGTGATTCCCCAGCCTCAAGAGGAGATCCCCCAAGACCTAGTCCAGGTGGACGAGGAAGTCGCAGATGCGATGCAAGACATCCAGTTGTGTGACAGGATGTCTGATGTGGACGAAGGTTTGGAAGAAGACCTCCTGGCAGAAGGTCAGGATCAAGTTCAAACCCCGGATGTCGCAGAGGATGGGGTCGACGAGGTGTCGGCTACTCCGGTTCAGATGCCGGAGCCCATCCCCTCAACATCCGCTGGTCTCCCAGTAGAACTGGGACAAGCCCTCTCTTCGATTGTTGGAATGATCCAACAAATGCAGAAGGAGAATCAGGAGAAGGCGGCTGCAATGGAACTGCGTATGCAGTCCCTAGCAGAATCACATGGGCCCCGGAAAAGGCTCAATGTGAAAGACCTTCCCATATGCTCAGATGCTAACCCATGGAGGTATGCTGAGCACATGCCAATGACGACTGGTAAGATCGTCATTTCGGATAAGCTGGGTTCAGTTCTCCTAGAGGAGGTAGAATTCTGGCCCAGCAAGGCATCATATCCGGACTGCTATGTCCGGCTGAGAAAAGAACCAGCTTCAAGGGAGGAGACAGAGCCGAAAGAGGTCATTATTATGGACCATGCTAAGGCTCAAGCCCTACTTTCATCCTCGATGAAAGAGAGGGGCTTCTCGAATTCGAAGGTAGCAGCATTGAGCAAGAAGCTCCCTTCTTTTGTGTCCTCTTCTGATAGAGCCTTCCCCTTTTTACAAAAAGGGTTTGCGGCTGTCCTAAAGGCAATCGAGGCCGGCAAGCCTTGCCCCTCCCTGGAGGAGTGTAAACCCTTGTCGCTGGCTCTGCCTATGGACCACAAGGACTGGAAGGATGTCCATCTGACATTCTCAGTGGGAAAGTTGGAGGCTGATATTGCCGGACGGCAATTCGGCGAGGACCTCCCCAAGTTGTCCGAATTTCTTTTACGAAGAGAGTTCGAGACAAAAGAAAGACTGGCTGCCTCAATGTCTCATCAGACTACTCTTGAGACGATGGCAAGTGACCCTAAGGTCCATGAAATGTTCATGGTTGTGGCTAAGTCTCACCTAGCCACAGTGACGAAGGACCTTTATGGCTTCGTCAAGGCAAGGAGAGCTTGCAGGGAGTTCGTGTTCACCGGGGCTTCGGTGAGACACGAGCCAAGGAAGTTAATATCCTCCAACATTTGGGGAAAAGACCTTTTCCCTACCGATGTGGTCAAAGAGGTTGTTGATAAGGCCGCCGTGGAGAATAGAAACCTTCTCCAGAAGTGGGGCCTGGCTATCAAAAGAAAATCTTCCCCGGATGAGGGTCCTCAACCAAAGAGGAAGAATATGAGGACTAGGCTACCGTCTCGGCCAGCCAAGCCTTATAGACAGCAACAGCAACTGCAATTGCCTTTGCCTCCAGTGCCCCAGATGGTGGCACAAACCCCGACTACTTTTCAGTGGGTACCCCAGGCTGTGCCAGGTCAGTCAACCACATTCACCCCAACGTTCGAAGGACAGTCTTCTTCCTTTCGTGCAAAGCCTAGAGGAGCAGCCAGAGGCTCGTCTAGGCGCCCCTCAAGGGGAAGGGGATTCAGAGGTGGTCGTGGTCAGGGAGGCAAGACCTCAGGACGGCAGTCCAAGTGAAACGATACCGGTAGGAGGGAGACTAATGAAATTTTGGGATCGCTGGACCTTCGATCCCTGGGCCCAAAGCCTACTCAAGAATGGACTGGGTTGGAGCTGGTACAGCACTCCACCCCTATGCCTTCGGTTTTTCCAACACTCCACCCCCATTTTGGAGGAGTACGTTCAAGAACTGTTGGAGAAAAATGTGATCCGAAAGGTGAAGTCCATCAAATTCCAAGGGAGGCTGTTTTGTGTTCCCAAGAAAGACTCGGAAAAGCTCAGAGTCATTCTGGACTTGTCACCACTCAACAAGTTCATAGTGAATTGCAAATTCAAGATGCTAACACTGCAACACATAAGGACCTTACTGCCCAAGAGGGCATACTCAGTCTCTATAGACTTGTCAGACGCCTATTGGCACATCCCAATCAGCCGTCGACTCTCCCCCTACCTAGGGTTCAGGCTACAACGGAAACTGTACGCCTTCAGAGCCATGCCATTCGGGCTAAACATAGCCCCAAGGATTTTCACGAAGCTTGCGAGCGCAGCTCTCAAACAATTACGCCTAAAGGGAATTCAGGTAGTAGCCTACCTGGACGACTGGCTGGTGTGGGCAGCATCCGAGACCGAATGCTTACAAGCTTCCAGTCAGGTGATCCAGTTCCTAGAGTACCTAGGCTTCAAGATCAACAAGAAAAAGTCTCGACTTTCTCCATCCCAAAAGTTCCAGTGGCTGGGAATCCACTGGGACCTTTTGTCACACAGTTTCTCCATCCCAATGAAGAAAAGGAAGGAGATAGCGGGCTCTGTCAAGAGACTTCTAGATTCCAAAAGGATATCAAGACGCGAACAGGAGAGGGTACTAGGCTCTCTCCAGTTTGCTTCAGTGACAGACCCAGTGCTAAGAGCACAGCTAAAGGATGCAACCGGAGTTTGGAGAAGGTATGCATCAAACGCGCGAAGAGACCTGAGAAGACCAGTGCCGCCTCGGCTACGTACTCTTCTCAGACCTTGGTCCCAAGCCAGACATCTAAAGAAGTCGGTTCTTCTTCAGCCACCTCCCCCGTCGATGACGATTCACTCAGACGCCTCAAAGGAGGGATGGGGAGGTCACTCTCATCGGAAAAAAGTCCAGGGGACTTGGTCCAAGCTATTCAGGACCTTTCATATAAACTTTCTAGAAGCTATGGCAGTGCTCCTTACCTTAAAGAAAGTCTCCCCGCGTCACTCGATCCACATAAGATTGGTGACAGACAGCGAGGTGGTTGTGAGATGCTTGAATCGACAAGGGTCGAGGTCACCACCTCTCAACCAAGTGATGTTAGCCATTTTCCGATTGGCAGAAAAGAAGAAGTGGTACCTGTCGGCAGTTCACCTTCAAGGAGTCCGCAATGTGACAGCGGACGCTCTATCCAGGTTCACACCGATAGAGTCGGAATGGTCCTTAGACGCAGGATCATTTTCCTTCATTCTGAATCAAGTCCCAGAACTGCAAATAGACCTCTTTGCGACGAAAGACAACAAGAAGTTGCCCCTGTACGTGTCCCCGTACGAGGACCCCTTAGCGGAAGCAGTGGACGCAATGTCCCTCGACTGGAACAGGTGGTCCAGGATTTATCTGTTCCCTCCTCACAACCTTCTGTTGAGGGTCCTCAACAAACTGAGATCCTTCAAGGGGGGTAGCGGCAATAGTGGCCCACAAGTGGGCGAACAGTACGTGGTTCCCCTTGGCGTTGGAACTACAGATGAAGTTCGTGCCGCTACCACATCCAGTTCTGACCCAGCGAGTCCAGAAGTCGACTGTCTGCGCTTCATTACAGAAAACCCAGACCCTGCAGCTCATGATTTTCTCTCCCTAGCGGTGAGAAAGCGTTTCGGGATTTCGAGAGCTAGCATAGACTTCCTAGAGGAATACAAGTGCAAATCGACTAGAAGGCAATATGAGTCATCTTGGAGAAAGTGGGTGGCCTTTGTAAAGGCAAAGAATCCGCAGGAGATCTCAACAGACTTCTGCTTATCTTTCTTCATCCACCTCCATGGCCAAGGATTGGCAGCTAACACGATTTCAGTATGTAAATCGGCTTTGATGAGACCCATTTTATTTGCCTTCCAGATCGACCTAGGTAACGAGATCTTTAATAAAGTTCCGAAAGCCTGCGCTAGGCTCAGACCTTCAGCACCTCCAAAGCCCATTTCATGGTCTTTAGACAAAGTTCTTCATTTCGCCTCCCTGTTGAGCAATGAAGAATGCGCGTTAAAGGATTTAACGCAAAAAGTTATTTTCCTATTTGCACTCGCGTCCGGGGCCAGGGTTAGTGAGATCGTAGCCCTCTCGAGAGAGGCAGGTCGTGTTCAGTTCCTGGATGGGGGGGAGCTGAACCTGTTTCCGGATCCTACGTTTCTCGCCAAGAATGAGTTACCCACCAACAGGTGGGGTCCCTGGAGAATCTGCCCTCTGAAAGAAGATGCATCTCTATGTCCAGTAGAATGCCTAAAGGTCTATCTTCGTAGAACTTCAGACTTCAAGGGTAGTCAACTATTCAGGGGAGAAACATCAGGCTCAAATTTATCTCTGAATCAACTCAGAGCGAAAATGACATATTTTATTCGCAGAGCGGATCCTGACAGTACACCCGCAGGTCACGATCCGAGGAAAGTTGCCTCATCCCTAAATTTCTTTAATTGTATGGATTTTGAACATCTCCGTTCATACACGGGCTGGAAATCTTCCAGGGTGTTCTTTCGCCACTATGCGAAACAAGTAGAGGAACTTAAGAGATCTGTGGTAGCAGTGGGTCGTGTAGTTAACCCTACTGTTTAACTCTGCGAGGAACAGTGGTCTTAATTGGGACGATTAAGTCCAGGGTGAGTGTGTAGGTACATACTGTACTACAAACTAAAATGAGGGCACCAAGTGCCCATATAGACTGTTCCTTCCTTCAAAGGTGAACCTTGCATAAGTTCAGACATGTGTGCCAAGCGTTTCTAACGCTAATGTGATTGATTTGTAATACAGATTTTTTATGACTTGATACCTTGGTATCTCATTAAAGTGGTGTTTAATGGTTTTTCTTTCAGATAAACAAGTTCTGTTTACTATCATACTTATGCTTAAAGTTTTGGGTTATCCCCTTTTATATAAATATATATATTTGTTGTTAACCTGTCTGTTTATTATCTGTCAATAAACTTGTTCTTGAGAACCTTGCGTCTCTTTCACCTGTGTCAATTTATTGGTATAATTGAGCATTTAATTCTATGTATCTTATCTGGGATAATTCTGATAGAATTGTTCTGTTTTGCAAGCTATGTTGCATTGGTTTATGTAAGTCCCCTAATGGGAGGACTCCGTCCCATAAAGGGACGAGGGCGGTTTTATTAGTTTCTTCCTATGCGGATATAAACCTTTGTCCAATACAAGTATTGTGCGGATGACTGGTCAATATATTGACGCAGTAGTTCTATACAAACTATGCTTTACTTAATATAGGGCGAGGCCACTATATTAGCTTGCCTGAGATTCAT